>NC_087200.1:74286238-74296238 GCF_015104395.2 Macrobrachium nipponense
GACCAAAGGTTGAAATTTTGGCACTTATCGTTATTTATATGGAAATATTTCAAAACTGATAAAAGCTACAATCATAAGTATTTTTTTGTTGTATTGTGCATGAAATTGCGCACATTTTCATATATAATACTTCATGTAACGGATAATTTAAAACGGTGCAAAAATTATGTCAAAGTGACGAAATAATTTTTGAGATGTGTCACTGATACTTTTTAGTGCGATAAGAAAGAAATTCGCGTTTGCGCGCCTGCGTAACGATTGTAAACAAAACAACGCCTTGATCCGTGAACTCCCAGCATCCCCCAAGGCGCGTGATGCAAAAGTTTTCAGCTGGTAGGCCTATAAGTATTTTTCCGCGAATTTTTAAAAAAACTTTTTTGAGTCGACGTATGGTACGTCCATTCGGCAATCGGGGGAGATTTTGACTCGACGTTTAATACGTCCATTCGGCGTTTAAGGGTTAACTTTCTCCTCCAATTACTTGCCTGATACCATCAATGTTGGCCATGAGAGGATGCAAGTCAAAAAATACAAAAGAAACCCTAAACAATGTCGCAAATGTTTCGAATATGGCCATGTTCAAGACTTGTGTCGCCACAATAAGAGATGTTCTGTGTGCTTTGCCGAGCAAGACAATTTGGACAAATGTGAAGCAGCCCGTTACTGTTTCCACTGCAAGGGTGATCACTCTCCAAACACTAGGACTTGCTTCAGATACAGGTTGGAGCAAGATGTGTTGGCAGTGGCTGATAATGAACATCTCAGCATCAGTGCAGCAAAGCGTGTGGTAATGGGGGCTAACAAGAGTGCTAACTCTACCTATGCTTCTGTAATAAGTTGATGAAGAGTTCTAGCAATGAGAGGCCACCAGTAATAGAATCTAACAGTAAGCATCGGAAACCTGTTTCTCCTTGTACTGGAAATAATAATCGGAAACTGATGTCAGCAAGTGCTTTGAAGCCCAATACTAAAAATTGTTCTTCCAAAAGCATGGACAATTTATTCTCACAAGCTGATACAAATGTAACGGTTGCAAATTCAGCCCCTAAGCAAAGTTTGCAAACGTCCACAAATAATAATATCACTAAGAAGCAACCAAAGGAGTGGTCCAAACTAGAGAGATCTAGCTCGGATCCATCAATTATCACAGTCACTAAGAAACATGATAGAACTACAGCTGCGCCCACCAGGAAGTGTAAAAGAAACATGTCCCCGAATAATGAAAGTTTTATCATAAAAACTTCAAATGGGTAGTGTTCTGGAAGAGATCTCTCCGCCAAGGAAGATAGTTCCTAAAGCAGATCCAGTTCAAAGACATGCGAGTTCTCATCAGTCTTGCCGCCCCAAGACTAATAGCAGTAGTGATGCACAGAATCACAGTAAAAATCCTGAGCATCAGCTTCGAATTTAGAAATCTGTTTGTCAGCCAAGAACCCTGAACTCTGATAAAGATTAAAGGGATCAAGAAAACAATCTCTTATTAAGGAGAATTTTCCTCTCCACCCTAGGATCAGTACTTCCCCTCCAAAGAGTGGGAAGTAGTACATTACCATCTTAACATTCAAGTTCGATGTCCTTCAGTGGAACTGTAAGGGGTCTCAGACCCCGGACAGAAGACTTCAAAATTTTAATGCATGAATTCAATCCAGGGATTGTATGCCAGCAGGAGACTATGTTAGGTAACTCTCCTTATAATCCTGAACTTGATTATGTTATTTTTAACTTTTTTTTTCCCAATTGGTGATGGTGCCCATGGAGATGCTGCAATTATTGTTAATAAATCTCTGCAGCACTCCACAATACAATTAAATACAACTCTTCAAGCTGTTGCTGTCTCAGTCATATTAGGCAAAAGGATAACGGTTTGTTCATTATACCTCCCACCAGACCTTTCTTTTAACATTGGAGATATTCAGTCCTTGATTAACCAACTTCCCACTCCTTTACTCTTATTAGGAGATTTTAATGCCCACAACCCCCTTTGGGGAAGTCTGTGTTTAGACAGCAAAGGGAAAATAATCAAGGACCTTATTGACACGAATGATGTCGCCCTATATAATAATGGGTCAATGACCTTCTACAGCATTCATAATAATCATCTCTCTGCACTGGACCTTAGTATTTCCTCAACAAATATCCACCTTGATTTTAACTGGTCTGTTAATGAAGATTTGAATGGAAGTGATCATTACCCGATCCATCTGAAATATGTTGTAAATGCTCCATCTGAAACATTACCTAAGTGGAAGGTAGAGGATGCTGACTGGGACAAGTTCAGTAAAGGAACCAATCTAGATAGAAAGTTTGAGTCATTTCATTCTCACCTGGATGCCTATGACTACTTCATTGAATCCACTGTGAAGAGTGCTAAGGGCTCGATTCCCAAGACAATAAGGTAAACCTCGTAGACCTGCAGTTCCCTGGTGGAATAAGACGTGGTATTCTGAGGAAAGTCACTAGGAAGGGCTACTGACGATACAAAACTAGTGGCTCCCCTCAGTCTAAATTAATCTATAATTGTGCATTAGCCAAGCAGCGGCACTTTTATAAGAAAGCCAAAAGAGAAAGTTGGCTTTACTATATCAATGGAATCAATTCCAGAACTCCATTGAGTGATGTGGAGCAAAATCAGGAAAATAAGTGGAAAATTTGTTGCGTTACCATTACCCTCATTAAAAGTCAATAACACTCTGATCACAGAGCCCACTGAAGTTGCCAATGAGCTGGGAAAACACTTTTCCCAAGTTTCCAGCCCTGGCAATTATTCTCTAGAATTTCAAAGAATTCGGAGTGCCGAAATGACTAAAATTTGAATTGGGAAAATCTGAACCATACAATCACAAATTTTCCTTAAGAGAATTTCGGGAGGCACTCTCTTCAACTGAATCAACAGATCCAGGGGGTGATTCAATTTTATATGAAATGCTTAAACACCTCCCAGATGATGCTAAAAAGTATCTACTCAAGATTATAAACAAAATATGGGAAACTGGAATTTCACCCAAGGATTGGAAAATATCCATAATTGTTCCCATAAAAAAAGCCTAATAAAGACACTTCCCAAGCCACCAGCTATAGACCAATAGCTCTTATCAGCTGTGTGTGTAAGCTGATGGAAAAAATGATAAACACCAGATTAGTTTGGCTTTTGGAAACCAAACAACTAATATCTCCATTTCAATTTGGTTTCAGGAAAATCGTTCCCCTTGATCCCTTGCTGAGGCTGACCAATCAAATCCAGCAATGATTTGCCAAATGATGTCAGACTATCAGCATATTTTTCGACCTTGAGAAAGCATATGACACTACTTGGAGAATTGGCATCATAAAACAATTGCACAAGATGGGCATATGTGGAAGAATGATTAAATTTGTATATTCCTTTTTAACAGAGATTTTTTAAGGTTAGAGTGGGCAACACTCTCTCCCAACCTTTTGTGCAGGAGGAGGGTGTTCCACAAGGAAGCGTTTTAAGTGTAACACTTTTTTCAGTGGTAATAAACAGTATAGTCCAACAAATATCATCACCTGTTAAATGCTCGCATTTTGTTGATGACCTTGCAATATACTGCACAGGATATGATGCCTCGTCAGTATGTAAACATCTGCAAAGGTCTGTTAATGCTATTACAAAGTGGGCTGATGAGAATGGTTCTAAATTCTCCTCTTCTAAAACAGTTTCTGTAAGATTTACTAGGTGCAAGCGTGTGGAAGAGGTTCCCACACTTAGTTTAAAAGGATCTATCATTCCTTATGAAAATGAAGTGAAATTTTTGGGAACTACCATTGACCAGAAATTGACATGGGCCAGCCACATAAATGCCTTAAAGATTAAGGTTAAACAATCTTTGAATATTTTAAAGGTTGTTTCTGGATTTAGTTGGGGAGCTGATAAAAAATCGCTGCTGAGACTATATGACTCGTTGTGTAGATCCAAGCTAGACTATGGCTGTCAGATTTATTCCTCAGCTTGTAAAACCAGGCTGAAGGAACTGGACGTTGTACACAATATGGGGCTGAGAATATGCTCAGGGGCTTTTAGAACTTCGCCTGTTGAAAGCATATATGTTGATACTAACCAACTTCCCCTTGATCTGAGAAGGCAAGAACTAGGATTAAGGTAAATGGCTAGAATTAAAAGTGCTCCCAAAAATCCCACCTTCCAGGTGTTGAGGGAAGCAGACTCACGGGTCTGTTCTGGCATAAGAGCCTCTCTAGACCATTTCAAGTTAGACTAAATGAAGATGTTAGGGGTAATCATCTTAAATCCCAGAAAGCCATGGAAGTAAAACATCCTGTGTATCCCCCATGGCTTATTCCAGAAGCATCCGTGTGCAAAACAGCATATAACAAAATAGACCGTCCTAAGGGAGAGATTAGTGGAAAATTCTTGGAGCACGAAACTGTCCATACTAATGTGACAAAAATATTTACGGATGGATCAAAGTCAGATAGTGGTGTTGGCTGTGCAGTTATCGTCGGTGATACAGCATATACGGCTAAACTACCTGACTTTGCATCCATATTCACGGCAGAATTAACAGCCATAGTCTCTGCCCTGGAAATAGTTTTTCAAAGTAGCGACACTAATTTTGCCATTTACTCGGATTCCAAAAGCACTTTAGAAGCTATTAAAAAATTCAATAGCTTCCATCCGTTAGTTCAAAAAGTTCAGTAATCTCTCCTCCATTTGTATTACTTGCGTAAATCTGTCTGTTTCTGTTGGGTCCCTTCACATGTGGGGATTTGCGGAAACGAGATATCAGATAGGGAAGCGAAAGCTGTTAGTGTCTCATCAGAAACAGCCTTTAGTAAAGTGCCTCATACAGATCTAAAAGGTCCTTTTAGGTCTTATATTTTAAGCAAATGGCAAGAAAGATGGACTTCTCCTCATCTTGCCAATAATAGAAAGTATAGAAATATTAGAAATAATATATTGCCGTGCCCTTCGCCTGATAGGCGAACAGAAATAATTTTAAGCAGACTGAGGATTGGGCACACTTATTTGACCCATCAGTTTATTTTAGAAGGGGGCAGCCTCCCAGAGTGTGCTCGCGGTGGCGAGATGCTAACAGTGGAGCACATTCTGGTTGCTTGCCCCAGATATTTTAACCAGAGAGAGAGATATCTTAGGGGTAAATCCCTTTCTGATATTTTGGGAGATGAAGCAGATATTTCTGCCCTCATCTCCTTTTTAAAGTCTATAAACATTTTTAATAACATTTAATTATTTTTTATCTATCACATCATAGATATATATGTATTTATTTATTAAGCATTTTCTTCATTAATTCATTCATTTGTCATATAGTAATTACATTTTTAATGTAATTTATTTACTTTCCATTACCGCGCAGAATGGCTTCTTTGGCCCCAGTGCCTGGGCTCTTGCCCTAAAACTCATCCATCCATCCATCAATGCCTAAGATGCCTTGGTAATTACGTTGGATTCTCTCGAAGGCTGTTGCAGGTTCGTTATTATAGCCATCTAGGTCTTAGTTATAGGACAGGGTCAAGGATATCCAATCCCTAATTTTCTAATATAAGGACTCATGCATCCAAATGCAAAATTAATGTGGAAAAAAAAGCATTTTTCAATAATAGGCACTATTAAACAAACAGCCTACTTAACGACCCTTGAGTCTTTATTTATCAAGCACCTCTCTCCAGGCTTAAACACTAAAGTTTCTTCGTCTCCTCTCTCTCTGGCCTAAGTGTTGTCTGGGCATGTACGAACTGTTGTGGTCACTTTGCTCTTTTCCTTACCTTGAATAGGTAGCCTTTCTCTCTTATTCATGTTTTGTTTTTATTTTAAATTTTAAATTATTTTTAGCCGATTCTTTTATCGGTAATAATTTATACTTTTAACTTGTAATTTATTAAGTAAAATTTTGATTATTGCTGACTGACGATGTGGTGAAGCAACATGAAACGTTTCTCATATAAATAAAGCATGCTTCTTAGACTGCTGTCTTTGTGGGACTCCTGAATGTTTTTTATCAAACGATTTTCTGATGTATTATATATATATATATATATATATATATATCTATATATATATGGGTATATTATATACTATATATATGATATATATATTATTATATATATATAATTATATTATTATATATATATATATATATATATATTATATATATATATATATATATATATATATATATAGATATATATATATTATATATATATATATATGGATATATATATATATATATTATATATATATATATACATATATATATTATTATCTTTTTATATATATATATATATATATATATTATATATATATATAGTATATATACTATATATATATATATATATATTATATATATATTGTATATATATATATATATATATATATATATAATATAATATATATATATATATTATATATAATATATATATATATATATATATATATATATATATATATATATATATATATATATATATAGTATATATATATATATATATATATATATATATTATATATATATACTATATTATATTATATATATATATATATATATATATATATATATATATATATATATATATATATATATCTATATATATATAAATAATATATATATATATATAATAGTATCATATATATATATATATAAAATATATATATATATATATAGATATTTTTTATATCATATATATGTTTTTTTTTTATATATTATCTATATCTATATAGTATAATTATATATATATATTTTATATATATATGTATATATATAATATATTATAATATATATATCTATTTCTAATATCTTTATATATATAATATATATATATATAATATATTATATAAGATAATAATCTATATATATATATATATATATATATGTAATATATGATATATATATTAAGTATTTATATATATATATAAATAATAATATATATATCTATATATATTATATTATTATATATCTTATATGCTATATACTATATATAATATTTATATATATAATATAATATATAAAATATATATATGATATAATCTATATATATATATATATATAATATATATAATAGATATAATATAATATATATTATAAAATTATTATTATCTATATATATATATATATATATATATATATATAATACTATATATATATGTATATGTATATGTGTGTTTGTTTGTCTGTGCGTGTGAATTGAATATTAACGTTTGTAACTTAATGATACTGTATATATATATATATATATATACTATATATATATATATATATATATATATATATATTAATATATTATCATTAAGTTACAAACGTTTAATATCCGATTCACGCTTCTTCGAGAATATCCCCGATAGGGAGTTATCACCTAATGGATAAATGGATCGGTACCGCCGGGTCTCGATGCCCCGACACGGTTCGTTCCTGCGAATCCAGTCCGTCGACGGTCTGACCACTTAATAACCATCAAGAGAGATAGAAGTTAACGCCGATTCTGCCGTACTTGTTTACCGGTTGAGAGCGGTCAGTACCGGAGAAATATAATTATAAGTATAGCTTTCGGCATAAACCCACTTTCACCATGATAGCTAATTGGTAAGTTGGAACACGGCTCATTTTATGAATTTTTTAATAACATCACCGTGATTTATATATAATTATTAGTAAGCATTCGACGGGCAATGTGTATGGCAGAATGGGTGATAACTTATAGTGGTCAGACCGTCGACTGGAGTTGCTGGAAGGTATTGTGTTTAGGGGTCGAGACTTGGTGGTATTGATCCATTTATCACCTATTATATTTACACATACAAATAGATACATATGTGTGCGTGTGTAAGTATTTGGACATATGTATTTGAACATATTTATGCCATTACGTGTGTGTATATAGCTTGCATGTGTATAAATTGCTTTTGAAAAAGACTACTGAGGTTTGTGGTGAAAGCTCGTGTTCTTCTCGTCTCATTTAAATACATCATATGCTAATGTATATGAATCATATTAAGTAGTTGTACAGTCAAGTGTTATCTGTCGATATATGTAACGAGGAAATGTTCTGTAACTATATTTTGAGAAATTCATGAGTAAAATAAAGGGAAACGTATCTCGATAGAGGAAAACGAGTCGTCATTCCGGGACTTCTTGTAAAAGATGAATGGGACGAGAATAGGAGTGCAAGGTCAGGTCAATTTAGGCCCGACGGGAAAAGGATGGGAAGAGGCAATGGAATGAGATGCTTTTGTTGGGTCACAACTTCCACAGCGCGAGAAGACACGCCAGATGCCTCTCTATTTTGCTCCTAATCTGTTCAGAGCTGTTTTTCTTCGTTTTTCCTTCTCAGGATCTAATGTCAGTGATCTGTGGATTTACGTTGAGGATTGTTACTTGAAATAATAATTAACCTGGAATTGCTAGTTTGAGAATTTTTTTTATCCCCGACATGGCAGTTTCTTAGTTTTGTTCGGGTTATTCTTTATATTTTTGCATTTAAAATCGCAAGTTGCCAATTTGCTCCAAGCATACAAGTTATTTTTCTCTATATTTTACAAGTTTTGTGATTGGGGATAGGGAACCGTTCTTGTTGCCCAAGTTAACGGTAATTCGTGGCCATGCGTAAATGAACAGTCTTTTAATTTAAAGTGAGACGCCATAAAACTGCTGAAATATTAGACCTTGGATTCTATTCACCGGAGAAAGAAACAAAGTTCTAGAAAGGATTAAGACTTTGTCATAATTTTGCCAATAACTTCTCAGTATTCTACATTTTTAGTATCCACCACATGCATATCTGGCACGTTTATTGCTGTTTTATGCCTTAACATAATCTCCTTATCGGAAGAGTTCTTGTGTTGAAAAGCAAGAATTGTTAATTGGAGCAAACTTGAAGTTACTTGAGATTATTTCCACGTAATGCTTATCAAGGCACGTGGATGAACGCCATCTATTCAGTTCCTCATTTAGAAAAAAAATGCTCAAAGGATTATATTCTAGAAGGGCATTAAACTTCACTCAAGGCAGCACCATTAAGTAATGAAATGATCAGTTTGTCACAGATCTAATAACAAGAAGAAGCAAGGGTGGAGTGGTTAAAATGCGTGTTTATATTTAGAAGTATGTATATATATATATTATATATTATATATAATATATTCATATAATATATATATTATATTATATATATATCATATCCACAGGTGAAACATAAGAGACAGGGTGTAGGTCCTGACCGGTTTCGACTTTATTTCCAAGCCATTGACAAAGGACTGAAAATCAGTAGAAGTTAGAAGTCACAAATATACATACTACAGAGACAGTACTGACGAACATGCACACAAAACATTTAGAGACTGCAGATCCATCCACAGGCAGGTGTCAAGGTAGGAGTGGCTCCCACCGTATCGGTAGTGTCTCTTGAGAATTTATTGTAAATTTTACCCAAATGATGTTTGGAAACCACTCCTTCCGTGACACATGCATGTGGGTGGATCTGCAGTCTCAAGCGGTAGTGTGTATGTTCGTCAGTACTGTCTCTGTAGTATACATATTTGTGACTTCTGATACTATGTACAGGTGTTTCGTCAATGGCTTGGGAATAAAGTCGAAACCGGTCTCTGATTTTTCACCTGTGGGATATGTGTGATAAATGAAGCACGTGCTAAAGTGATTATAATCATATATATATATATTATATATATATATATATATATATATATATATGTATATATATATATATATATTTTATATTTTACAAACGTGACTTTTTATATTACAATATAAGCACGAATATTGTTTAATATCTAGTTCATTGTACCTTGGGAATAACTTACATTCCAGAGGGAATTACACGCATATATATATATATATATATATATATATATATATATGTATATATATGTATATATATATATATATATATATATATATATATATATATATATATTTAATATATATGTATATATATATATATAATATATATATATATAATATAAGTGAATGGTTGTACCTTTGTGCACCAC
>NC_087200.1:74301238-74337981 GCF_015104395.2 Macrobrachium nipponense
TGCCAACAGAAGGCATACATGATTTTCATCTATATAGGATCTATAAAGGCTAATATAAACTAATTGTACATGATTGGTCCGTTTGTTACTGTGTAAGTTCGCTGGCGCTGATTGGCCAGCAATTCATATAAATACTGCTATAGTTCATTAATAAAGTATCATTTCAAGTTCATACTTCCTGTCTTAACTCCTGCAAAAGTGGTGACGCTCATACAAACACCTAGCAGAGATGTCCAAGATTTCTGACGATGAAACATCACCATCCCCTTTTGCCACTGCTGCTAATACCATCGCCCAAGTCAAACTCAAACTTCCAACCTTCACACCTACTAACGCCTACAATTGATTCAGTCGAGCTGAAGTCACATTCCGAATCAAGGGTGTATGGTCATCATCGACGTAGGCAGATTACGTTCTCTTCCCCCAGCTAACAGAGTGGCTAGATGCTTAGGGCATCGGCGTCGTCCACTACAAAGACCTGAAGGTCTTATTAGACAGATTCATGCTGACCCCAGCTGTTTGTGTACAAGAGATCTTTGACACAGCACAGCAACCCTTAGGTGATCGACGTCCATCTGCTGCCCTTCTCAAAATGAGAGCCCTTGCTCATCTTCCTCCTGCAGTAGACAGTTCTCTCAAATCAATTGACATCCTCAAGGCCCTCCAGCTGCAGTAGCCCTCACCGACCTCGAAGATACAGCTGACAATAGCCTCACTGCCCTATCTGTCAATTTTCTGTATGACCATGCTGCTGCCAACCGCTGCCATGCCCACATCTTTGCTCCCATCAAGGAATACCCAACCCTTCAGAGACAGACAACCATACTACACCACAGAGGCTACCATGGCCATCAAACCCTCGCATACTTCCAGGACATACCGTTGCTGCCCATCCCACCTTCAGAAACCCAAGAGCGCTGACCATATGCAGCAACAATCACCTCTGTTTCAGCTTTGCCGATACCACGGAACATTCGGCCCTTCTGATACTACAGAACATTCAGCTCTACTGCCAATAACTGCCTCCCAGGATGACCAAGGCCAAAAAATTTATGAAATAGCCTCCACCCCTTGCATTAACCAATGAACCTTACAATGTGCCTCCAAAGGGGCCTGCTGACCTAAGCCTACCTACGGTGTACCACATGGCAGAAAACGTCTTCAAAAATAGCAAAATCCCTCTTAGAAATGATTGGAATAAACTCGGAAAAAATTGAGGAGACAAATTATAAATTTTCAAGAATCTGGGATGTGATCAAAAGACTACGGGAATCCTTAGACAGTCTTTAAACTGTGGAAACAAAATAATCTCACATGGATCTGGGATGTGATCAAAGGAGTGCAGGAATCGCTAGACAAATGCACAGATAGCCACCAGACTCTTTTGAATGTGGCATCCATTTTTTCCTCGTCTCCCAGCAACACAGGAGAAATGAGGGTGCAACACGAAGCCAAGATGGCCTTACTCATCCAGGGGCTAACTGGCCTCTCTCCCTCGGTCGAAGTGCCCTCAGCACCTATAGACCGTTTTGATGGGGCCGTTGGTCTCCCAACCTCTTCTCCCTCCCCAGTGCCTCTGGTGGAAGATAAATCTCCAGTAACGATCACCAGCCCTCGTGATTCTCCCAACCCTATCTCTACCCCCAACCCCCCATCATGGATGTGGATGAGAGTGATCATGAGGGGTCTGGCAGCTGGCAGATACAAACAAGCAGAAAGAAGAGAAGAACCTCTCGTTTGGCCGCTGGACCGGAGCCCAACATGTTACCTTGCCCGAACCTGAGAAGAGATGTAACGTAGTAATTCACAATCTGCACACTTCGGTGACGCTAGACGCCATAGTGGAGAGAATCAAGTTTCTCATGGTGTTTGACCCACTCATCTCTCACAAATTCCCAGGATTACCTGCCTATTTCAACACCTCAATGTTATTAAAGGCGAGAATTTCGAACCTAATATAATAGTTTCAAGATATAACCTAATCTGGAACCAACTACCCCAGGGGAACAACTTACTGACACTCCAACCAGGGTCATTTCCCCTGCAAATTCCAGCCAACCACGCATGGCGAGTGACTGCCCACTCCCCCTGGCTTTCCCCTCATCCACCCAAATTATCAGCACATTCATCTCCCATCTTCGTGAGTAGCTATGGATACATTAATCATAATCTCTTGGAATATTTTTATTCTCAAGAGGAACATTCCTCTCCTCAACATATTCTGCAAAAACTTCAAAGGCATCATTGCATTGCAAGAAACGCTCATCTGGCCACATAACCTTGTCCTTTGCGATTCAATACATGAAGACTTCAGAACCTTCTCGACTTCATCATGCAAGTTACAGACCAAATTGTAGCTGGTCGCCCAATAGGGGGCCTTTCTTTTCTGTGACACAAATCGTTAGACAACATAGTAAATGTGAAGACCTGCAGGAGTGACAGATTGCTGGGGCTTCAGATGACAGTAGGGTACTAAAATCCTAAAATCATGTTCTCCATATTAGCGATGTAATGCTCCTCCCTCTCCTCCTATTCATATGTACAAAATAGAGTGGACACAATTACAACCTTCTGGCTGGACCA
Source organism: Macrobrachium nipponense (assembly GCF_015104395.2). NCBI lineage: Eukaryota > Metazoa > Arthropoda > Malacostraca > Decapoda > Palaemonidae > Macrobrachium > Macrobrachium nipponense. The sequence continues at coordinate 74,303,822 of NC_087200.1, forward strand.
CTGCATCACATTTCCACAGCTTCATGATTCTATTATGCCCTGCATTATTCGCTACAATCTTGCAATGGGCTACGATCACATCCCATTACAGGTTTCATCCAGTACCCCATCCCTACCTACTGTGAACCCCCTAACCGACTGCCCACCAGCTGTAAACTGGGATTTTAAAAACCAACAGAAAACCGGATGCTTCAGGGCGTCCACGGAAACCATGTTGCGGTCAAGAGTTCAACCGGCAGACGCTTTACTTTGTACTAACACAAATCGTAGAAATGACCACCACTGGAGGGATCTGAATGAATTCTATATTTCCGCAATGCTTGCTTTAGGCAGGGCCCCCTTTAGATTTCGTGTAATTCTCGTAATATACCTGGATGGAATGACTTGGTTAAAGATCTGTATTCATATTCACGAGGCAATATGGTAGCCTGAGGGAAGGACTCTGCATTACTAATAAGACAGGCTAGAGCGCAGTTCAAACTTGCTCTTAAGCACTGCAGATTAAATGAAATACAACTAAAAGCCGATGCAATGTCTAGAAACTTAGAATCCAGTGATTATCCTTGTCTTTGGAAAGATATCCAGTCCTTAAATCCCAAAACTAAAAATCTGTCAGAGAGAGTAGGGGAAGCAGTTGGTGATGAGCCTATTGCAAGTATGTGGGGCGATCACTTCAGCAATATCCTGAATTGAATAAACGATCAAGATAACCTCCTTACTGATAACATTCAGTTTCATTTTGCAGATCGTATTACGCCAGGAAACATCAGCGATGCCATAAACAGTACCTAATAATAAATCGCCCGGGTGCGATGGTCTTCCCACAGAAGCTTCCAAATTCTGTCATCCGATAATCTACATTTTTCTAGCTGCCCTATTCAATGCGCGCATAATTCATTTATTTCTTCCAGACTCCCTACTCTGAGTTCACTTGATACCATTAATTAAAAGCAAGCTAAAGGATGCAGCTGACCCTGGCAGTTACCGGCCGGTTGCAATCACAACGATCGCGTAGAAGATACTTGAGTCTGTTCTTCTAGTGAGACTTCTCCCCTTTCTACACGACACCTGCATCTACATCCTGAAAGAATTGCTGAACTATTACCTATCATCAGCCTTTCCTGTTTTTCTACGTTGTGTGAAGTTCATCCTGAAGCTGCATAAAATAGGCACACCCCTAAACGGGCTTCGGCAAGGGGGCCTTCTCTCTCCATACCTGTTTAATATGTACACAGATGCCTTGAATGCCAAACTGAACTCACTCCCAATCGGATGCACTGTCAATGAAGCAACTATAAACAACGTCTGTTACACCGACGATATAGATCTGATATCCCCCATCAGTGCAAGGTCTCCAACGACTCGTCGACACTTGCCGCCAATATGCTGAGGAATTTGATATCCTATACAACGGAGCCAAGACCCAGTGGATGTTGCTGCTCCCGAGATCGCTTAATTAAGCATATTGCAGTAAAACAAATTTTGCTCGGGAATCATCGGCTAGAATTCGTGCACGAATTTCCGTATTTGGGTCACATCATCACGGACGACCTAAAAGATACGGCAGACATAGAACAGAGGCGTCGTAAACTTTGTGCAACTGGCAACATGATTGCAAAGAGGTTTTACCTTTTGTCACCGAGACTTGAAACTGCTGCTCTTCCGCTCGTATTGCTGCAGCATCTATGGGTGCTCCCTGTGGACGAAATACACCAGGGAGACTATGAGGCATATCACTGTTGTTCATAATAACATTCTGAGACGCCTCACAAACACTCCTCGCTACCACTCCGCTACACAGACGTTCACAGAAAACTACACTGACAATTTAAAAATCATTGTAAAGCGAACAATGTCCAGCCTGATCATCCGGCTGCGAAACAGCAGAAATTCGCTCATACAAATCATTCCAAGTAGTGAGGCAAGATCTTAATTGTTGGGAAGATGGGAAAATGAGGCTTTTATCACCTGAATGATTTAATCTGTTTTTGCAAAATGTCATCTGCAGAATCTGTCATTATTATATTGTTATGGTTATTACCATTACTGGTATTTTCCTTATTTCATTATTACTGTGATTATAATCAATATAGTTTTTACATTAAATTTTTAACTATTCTCAATCGTAGTACGGATATGACCATTATTTTGACTACCATCTTTTATACTACCTCAGCAAGTATGGAAATTGCCGATTAATCATAGGTTTTTTATCATGTTATCGATCGTATGTGTCTAGACTGATATGTGTGATGCAGTCTATTACGCTTTTGCTAAGTCGTAGAAAGAAATTCGATATGTGTCCAATCACCTAAAGATTGTAGTTAGGTTGAGTTTCATTTCTTCTTTTCTTTTTAATGATGCTCAAGGCCACTTACCTAATTGAAAATTTAAGATTGTCTTTCAACACATTTTGCGCTTATCTTGCAACAAAAGTTTTTGAATACTCGAGATGAGGAGAATGTTTGCTGAAATATAGGTCGCTGTTTGAAGAAATCTCCATAAGCTTAATGAATTACTTTTTCTTCCAAATGGTGCTGAAGGGAAGTTGAGAAAAATGGCATTCCTTGCAGCATACGTTTTCCGGAAAAGTTGAATGGAACGAATGAATAGAAAATCAAGAGAGCGAGAATGCTTTTATTGAAAAAGACTAGGGATAGTTAGTTGTTCACCTCATCCGGCGAGAGAGAGAGAGAGAGAGAGAGAGAGAGAGAGAGAGAGAGAGAGAGAGAGAGAGAGAGAGAGAGAGAGAGAGAGACCTAAGGTAAAATTTTTCTTAGCAGAATAAGAATAAAAATAAAAATTGGCAATGTTTCACTGAAAAGACAAATACATGGCACAAATTACATTCCTACTCAATCCATCCAGAAAGAGAGATGTAGATGGGGGTAGGTAGAGAATGAGAGTACAAGAAAAAAAAAAGGGGGTGGGCACCAAAGAAAGAGAGTGAGAAGAGCGAAAAGGAAGACAACAAAGAGGTTCTAAAAGCTGCAATAGAGCAGAGGCTCTTTGAGTCTGAGCAGAATCCGTAGCCTTTACAGGACAAATACTTCGTCGGATCTGCTTTGAGATTCCTGCTTGTTCGAATGCAAGACCAAAGGCCCCCAGACAGCACAGTATATTGCCACTCTGATATTGCGTCAGGCCCACTTTTTTTTCTTTTTTCTCTATTTTCCTTAGAATGGATAGTGTGTGCTAATGATAGAATAATAGCAGATAAGTGATATAATTCTCATTATTACACAGAATTATTATTCATGGTATTAACAAGAGTTCCATGTCTATTTCCTTATACAACGTTGCAGTGGCGACTGATGGGTGTATATAATAATGCGGATACATTTTTGCTATTGAACAAAGCTCGCTGGATGATGAAATTGTTGGGACTTAGCCAAAGACCTTCTACAAATAAGTTTCAAGTGGCGCTTCAGGGGGAACTATAATATATATATATATATATAATATATATATATATATATATATATATATATATATATATTATATATATATATATATATATATATGTATGTATGTATAATCTCCTTATCCCCCATGTTTTTACTTTGTCGTATAATGAAACGATGGTGCCTTTTCCCTTCCCCTTCGAAATTGTATCCTGAGTTGAGACTCACCCTACTTGTGTGTGGCTGTGTGTATGTATATATATATATATATATAATATATATATATATATATATTATATATATATATATATATATATATATATATATATATATATATATATATATATAAAGACTAGTAAGGGGGCTCATACCCTACAGATGCAAATGCATCGAAGCGTCATGAAACGTTGGCAATAGATTTTATATATATATATATATATATATATATATATATATATATATATATATATACTATATCTATATATATATATATTATTTTTTTCTGAACTGCTCGTTCCCACCTGGAAAAATGTGCTCTAACACTCATAAAAATGGCCTTGAATGGAGGGACTAGAGATAAAAAAAAAAAAAAAACTATGGCAGAAGTCTGATATTACTGAAAAAGGAGGAATTTACATAAACAGTGGACTTTAGTTTTAAATGAACTATTACATTAGGTTATGTATGTTCAGGAACTAATAAGTTGTTTATTGTTGATCCACCGGAGACACATGGCTGGGAAATAAACCAGACACGGAGATCAGAATTATGCGCAAACGGGCGATTTTAATGCATGACTTATTCCAAAGGGTTCCCAATTTCTCCCACAATCAGGCACGGCGTTTGTCTGCAGAGAGATTGCATTCTAGCATTAGTACTAAGGTGAGGAGCACATGGGGAATGTTACACACTACTTTCTTCCAGTCTAAAAATTTACAAACCACTCAAGTGGCATGAAATGACTGGGAGTTTACACAGAAAGGACTATTATGTTGCTTGAATTAACTAGGGGATGTTTACTAGCATCACAAGGGAATTAATCACAGTATTGAACCAAAATTGGTGGAGTGAGAAGCTGAACAAAGAAGGGGGGAAAGTTGTCTTGGAAGAATGGAAATGAAATACAGACAAAAGGGAAACAATTCACTGGCTGTACTAAATTTATGTCTCACACTACCTGGAAATCCTGGGCTTGGTAGTCTTCTTATCTGCTGATATTCCTGTGCACTATGGAGGTATAAAAATACTTGGGATTCCCTAGAGGAGGCATGGGGGAGTAGAAGGTGTGAAGTGGAGTCTGCAGGGCTTGTGAAAGTCTGAGGAAGTCCTGCTTCTGAGTGGTACGGAGAGGTTCTGAGAGTTTCTGAGCATTTCTTAGAGCGAGCTGCTGTGGCCCAGTTCTTGTAAAATCTTGCCTGGGTAGGCTTCACCCTAATCCGAGTTTCCCTGTGGGGGCCAAATTCAAAAGAGCCAATGGGAGCAAAGAGGGTTTTTCTAGAGAATGGAGGCTTTCAGTCCACAGGGGCAACTTGCATATAGGCAAGGATGAATGAGTCTTGTTATAAAGAGGTCTTAACTTTCCTTGGTTCTGGCTTAAAATCCTGAACACCTCTCCATTCTAGAGAACATTTCAACCCTAGATGGGTTGGAATGAACAAGACAAGCCAGAAACAAGGACAAATGACAATATAGATTACTGAGCCTTCCATACTCCCTTGAGTGGACTTACAATATAAATGAGATTCCAGCTCTGCCGTTGATATTATTCATGAAGGTTTACTCGACAGGCAGAGGATTTATTGATCAAAATATTAGAAAATAAAGTGTGTGACTAAAAAGACTAACATCTTGCCATAACCCAATAAAGAATACTCTTAAAATATAATGTCACTCTGAGAATGACGGTTAAAATGAATAGCAAATAATGATTAGATAAAACTTAACCTACGGGGTGAATTATATCACATATAATACTGCCAGCTTAATTGTTTAAGGCAACACATGCTATTAGTTTACTCTGATGGGGTGATATGACACGTTCTGGTGTGTTAATAGCCCTACGATTTCGTTAAGTGATTTTGTCTTGTAACAAGAAGACATCTAAAAGTATTAATTTCATCATAGCAAACATTAGTGCAAACTAACTAGGGTAGAATTTATGAAGTTATTCTCCTTAGAGGAAATAAGATTACACAAAATGTAAGTCTCACAGGAGACAATGGTAATTTCACAAAATATAGACTAGGAAGTAACTCTAAATCAGCAATAAAATCAAAACAATGGATAAATGAGCCAGGCTTTGAAAATATCTGTAAAGCTTTAGCAATTTTTGCTGGCTAAATTTTTTCTAGTCTGGAATGCTAAGTGCCTAGGATAGGGCACTGTGCCAATTGTGGCACTTTTTTGATAGTAGTTCATAATGAAGTACTAATTTATTAGGTCGGAATAGCTGGCGGGTGTGGCTCTGCCTAAGCAGAGCATACAATATACAATAAATGCTAAAGGAGGTGAAGAAGAGGAAAGGAAACTATGGAAGAGAAGATATAGACAGTACAAAATAAATAGAAAGTTACAAAAGGATAAGAAGGAAGTGGAAGTAGCAGAATATGACACACTCCTCTGGATGGAGAGGGTAAGAATTCTCTATAAGAGGGTTGCACTGTGCCAGGCACTAGTGTGGAGAGACTATTGACTCTCGTAAGGTTTCTGAAAACCTCGACACCCTTTTCTCTTCTTCCTTCGACCTCTCCGAGGTTGGGTTGATGATGCCATTGGAGGCCTTGAAAGATTCAAGCCCTTTGAAGATGCCGGAGGGTCATCGGCTCCAACTGCTGTGACATCCGGGGCCTTGGCACTTGTCCCAGTGACTAATGCTGCGTGGCTCGGATCCCCGAGTTCTTTGGCCTAATAGGATTCGGCAGAGTCATTGCTCTGGGACCAGTTAGCTGTTGACGGAGGGGGATTGGATGAGGTAATGGTATTTGGAATGGGCTTACCCGTGAGGAGGACCGACTCTGGGGTGGTTTGCGATGCCGCACTGTTGGTGGAGTGTCCACTATGCTTATGGTCCTGGAGGATTCCTGGGACTTGGAGCTCCATGAGGGAGACTCGAGTCTTGCCTTGGCACTGAGGCAGTTCCTGGCTTAGTGAAAGGACGTGAACGTGGCTCAACATCCATGAAGGACGGCGCCTGGCACTGCCTGGCACCTTCAAGTGGCACTGGCAGTCCAGAGGTAGTTCTTGGAGGCCCGTGGCACAGGTCTGGAGCTACGTGAGGGAGGGGGCCCTGATACAGTACAAAGGTAGGAGGTGACTTAAAATCTTGTCCTAGCAGGACGTCATAACCTCCTGATATATATGTAGCTACTGCCATGGTACATATCCCAGAATGTGAGACTCTCTCAACCAGACAGTAGGTAAGAACATCTTGACATGGTTGAGGCTCTCTATGTTGATGAATTGGTGCCTATCAACCTGAGCTCCATAAGGAATTTTATCCTCTTGGATGATGGATACTTGCGCACCAGTGTCGTCAAAAGCTCAGACCTGGTGGGCAGGATAGTGACCTCTTGGAGGTGCGACAAATATGGGGCCCTGAGCAGGAGGGCCTAGAGCTGAAGGATTTGGCACTACTCCATGGTATGACTTGGCTTATTGCAACGCCCACACACAGGTTTCCATGGAGGAATATTTGGCCTCTAATCTGAGTTTCCCTGTGGGGGCCAAATTCTGAACAGCCAATGGGAGCAAAAAGGGTTTTTCTAGAGCAGGGCTCTCCAAACTATGGCCCGCGGGCCACATCCGGCCCGCTAATCAAATCCCTGTTTGGTGGCCTTGAAAAAATAATTATCGCACGACTGGCATCGCTGAATTATTCAATGCTGAAAATCTTCCAAATCAATTTCAAATGGAAAATATTGATCTCAAGGCAGATGACAGACTGAAAGATAAGTATAGAGAAGGAAATCTGATTGAGTTTTATAAATGCCTGCAGCCAGATCAGTTTCCAAATTTTATAAAGTTTGCTTGTAGTTTTGTATCCATTTTTGGTACAACAGACTTGTGTGAACAAACCTTTTCCAAAATGAAGTATGTGAAATCTAACTATCGAGCAAATTTGTCTGATGATAATTTAAAATCAATTCTTACAATTGGCTCATCTAATCTGGAACCTGATTTCAATGAAATTTTGAAGTCAAGACGTCAGTATCATTCGACACACTAATTTGGTTGCATAAAACTAAAGGCAGGAATCTATTTAGTTTACCCTGATTTTTTCCAACAAGATATGTTTTAATTTTTCCATGTTTGTACTCTAATATTTGAAGAAATTAAATTACTGGCACTGTTTTGTTTTTTTTTTCCTTTGGCCTGCATAAATGTGGGAAATATATAATGTGGCCCTTACATTGAAAAGTTTGGAGACCCCTGTTCTAGAGAATGGAGGTTTCCGGTTCACAGGGACAACTTGCATATAGGCAAGGATGAATGAGTCTTGTTATAAAAAGGTCTTAACTTTCCTTTGTTCTGGCTTAAACTCCTGAACAATATATATATATATATATATATATATATATATATATATATATATATATATATATATATATATCATAGTATGTCTGTGCGTGTATGTGTGTACGTGTGCACGCGTGTGTGTTTGGTAGTCCATTCTGAGTTGTAGTGGCAGCTTGCTGAGGAGGATCCACCTTTGAGAGGCACTGCTCCTTGGTGTGACCTAGCTTATTGCAACGCCCACACACAGATTTCTGTGGAGGAATATTTGGGTGCTGGGTAGGCTGAGAGGTGGCAGCAGGAGTAAGAGGGAGAGCAGAGCATATTTTCTTCTTTAAAGAACTCTGCAGTGGATGGTGCATGTCGTAGGCAATTGCCCATTTACAGTACTCCAAATAGTCATAGGGGCCTTGTCCACCAAGCGGGTGGCAAGATCAGGGGGAGCGTAGGACAGGAAGTCCTCTGATTGAAAGAGTTCTAAGACCTCCTCAACAGATGTTGTGTTGGAAGCCATCTATGGAATGCTGGTGTCTTCTTAGCTACCCACTCTGTCCATGTCTGGTTAGCCTCCTTGGGCATAGTTCAGCCTCCACTGGTCTGGGGTATGCTCGTAAACCCCAAGGATTGCCTCTTGGACGAGAGCAAGATCTTGTCGCTCAATCAGGGGAAGGGGCTCGAATGCAGTCCGCCCTTTGCCAATGAGGTGCTTGCCAAGGAGGAGGGCCACTTCCTGAAGGGGTTGGATTGAAGTTCTCGAGCACCTGCTAAACATGATCGAGCCAGGTGTTTGGTTCGTTAATGTCCCAAGTCCTAATGAGGGCACCCATGCTGTGGGGGTGAGAGTGTGAAAAGGGACGCAGGGGCTGTGGTATTCGGGGGTAGCAAACGAATTTTATAAATGCGCAAATCCCAACGCAAATACGGCTTTTTAAATGAAAAATAAAAAGATTCTAGCCACGAATTCATGGAAAACAACGTGAACAGTCGTGGGGAAGCAAATGAATTTTGTAAACGCAGAAATCTCAATGCAAATACGGCTTTGTAATGGGATCTGTAAATGCCAGTTCAACTGGGTTGGAAATAATAATAAATAAAGGATTTGGTATCACACGTTCATGGAAGATTCAATGTGAAAAAAAATGTATATATGGAGTCTCCCTTTTTTTTTCATCGTCTTGAGGACACAGACGAAAAGGGAATAAGAACTATTTTTTCTTTTATACCAATGCAAATCCTTAGCCTATCTTACCCTTTCAACCTAGCTACACTAAAGGGAAGAGGAAGAACCAGAATAAAATCTCTCACCGCTTTTTACCCTAGCTATATCTTGCGAACCGAAGACCCTCCAATTCCGCCAATTTAAATCCCGAAGAATTAGGCCTGCATATGGGTTGGCTAGACAGAAGGGGGAGATCACACCTGGCTTTCAAGGCCATGTTGGGAAAGTTAGAGTAAGGGTACCATGTGCCCTTTGTGTAAAGCAATAAGTATTTGCCCTTATTGTTCCTCTCTGCACAGAAATAAAAAAAAAAACGCTTACCGTTGATTTTCCTTATCCTGACATTAAGAATCTATGCTAACACATTGTTTTTTTTTTTTTTTTTTTCCACTTACTCACTCTTCTGTTCATTTGTCCATAAATGGGGCAATGTGGATAGGGCTCAAGTAGACATGTGGCCAGGGATTTAAATTCTATCCCATTTAGACCTGCAAGTGACAGAGAGAGAGAGAGAGAGAGAGAGAGAGAGATTGAACAGCTCGTAGATTCATGTTAGAAAATAAAAACAAGGAAATATCTCTACAATGCAAGATTCGTCCATTTAAGCTTACAATTCACGAAATATGGCACTTATTTTGGTTTTGAATTTACTCCCGAAATACCTCTATGCTTTATGCAATGGCACAAAAAAGGTTAAAAGTTCTCTCTCTCTAGTCTATTGGCATACACGTGGTCTATCTTCCTATCTCTATAATGGCAGTCAGATTTTATACCCCTTACTCGAATACCTAGTTCTACACAAATAACTATTTTATAAAGTTTACCATTTTCTGTTGTGGGGAACTGGGAAACCTTGTTTTTGCTCGCTCATAAAAATATTAAAAGGAATTCAGATTAGTTTCTTTCGTGATACCAGTTTTAATGATCGCTACATGACTGGAAATGAAAGTTCCTTTTCACACGAGACTGGCATTAGGTCTTCATTTTGTTCTGAACTGCTTGTTCCCACCTGGAAAAAAGGGCTCTAACACTCCTAAAAATGGCCTTGAATGGAGGGACAAGACACCACAAAAAAAAAAAAAAAAAAAAAAAAAAAAAAAAAAAAAAAAAACTATGGCAGGCTGATATTACTGAAAACGAAGGAATTTACATAAACACTGGACTTAAGTTTTAAATAAACTATATTTACATTAAGTTATGTAGACCCAGGAACTAATCAGGTGGTTGATTGTTGATCCACCAGAAACACGTGGCTGGAAAATAAACCAGACACAGAGATCAGAATTTTGCACAAATGGGTGATTTTAATGTAAGACTTATTCCAAAGGGTTCCCAATTTCTCCCACAATCAGGCACGGTGTTTGTCTGCAAAGAGATTGCATTCTAGCATCAGTGCTAAGGCGAGGAACACGTGGGGAACGTTACACACTACTTTCTTTCAGCCTAAAAATTTACAAACCACTCATGGAGCTTGAAATGACTGGGAGTTTACACAGAAAGGACTATTATGTTGCTTGAATTAACTAGGGGATGTTTACTAGCTTCACAAGGGAATTAATCACAGCATTGCACCAAAATTGGTGGAGTGAGAAGCTGAACAAAGAAGGGAGGAGAGTCGCCTTGGAAGAATGGAAATAAAATACAGACAAAAGGGAAACAATTCACTGGCTGTACTAAATTTACATTTCACAGTACCTGGAAATCCTGGGCTTGGTAGCCTTCTTATCTGTTGATATTCATGTGCACTATGGAGGTATAAAAATACTTGGTATCCCCTAGAGGAAGTAGAGGGGAGCAGAAGGGGTGAAGTGGAGTCTGCAGGGCTTGGGAAAGTTTGAGAAAGACCGGCTTCTGAGTGGTCCGGAAAGGTTCTGAGAGTTTCTGAGTGAGTTCTGAGAGCTTCTGAACGTTTCTGAGAGCGATCTGGTGTGGCAATCTTGCCTGGGTAGGCTCAACCCTAATCTGAGTTTTCCTGTGGGGGGCAAATTCAGAAGAGCCAATGGGAGCAAAGAGGGTTTTTCTAGAGAATGGAGGCTGTCAGTTCACAGGGGCAACTTGCATATAGGCAAGGATGAATGAGTCTTGTTATAAAGAGGTCTTAACTTTCCTTGGTTCTGGCTTAAAATCCTGAACAATATATATATATATATATATATATATATATATATATATATATATATATATATATATATATATATATATATATATATATATATATATTATATATGTGTGTGTGTGTGTAAGGTGACTGTGGATAGGTTATAAAATGGAGGTACAGTGTAGTGGTAACGTAGATACCACATTTGTGACGTGTGTTCCACGTAAAAAGATATTGATTTGACTTCCCCCTTCCACTTCCCATCCCCAATCCCTTTTCACTTCACAGTTAACATAAATAGCACTAATAAAGCTACTAAATGTAAAAGTGATGACCCTTTTATATGAATATTTGTTGAATAATCAGACCAGTGAATATTGCCTCAGCTATACTCCGACACAGCTAACTCGTATCTTGGTGCAAGCGAATGAATCTCTTCTACAACAGAGAGGATACAGATCCATGTATAAGATAAATGCATATGATATCATACTAATATTAAACATGTCATAAATATTGACATTCATATATTGTAGTCATGAGGATACATACTCAACAGAAAGTACTGACGTACTGCTAATGATTGCATGACATAAGAAATACATTCTAAAAAGCATAAATGGTTAAATGGTACCCCCAAAAAATGTGATAAGATAAAAAGTGACTGATTAAGATTATGTGCTTCCTAGTTAGCATGTACATGTATAAATGATTCCAGTAAGATAATAGGTAACTGTTTAAGAATAGTTGTTACCAGATTGAGATATAAATTTATACGGGTCTCGCCTAAGTATAGGAATATGGTGTGTCTACTTCCCATTTCGTCAGAGTGACATCGATGCAGAGAGATTTCTAAGTTCCCATTAGTATCTTCCTTAAGTGTAGAGGCGATGACTCAAACTCTGAGTTAACAAACTTAACAATTTACTAAGAACTACATCTCTGGAGTAGAGGAAGAGTTACTTTCAGAGAACTGCTCTTGATGAAGAGATGCAGAGATCTAAAGTTACAAAGTCTTTCTCAAAGATAGTAGAACAAAGCTTATCTCAGCATACATAACATACAGACAGACGAACATGTGACTAGGAAGTCACATGTTACCTCTGCAGGTGATAGGTCACCAGCTTCTCATAGGAAGGCGCTGTGACCTGTTTTACAAGACAATACTACTGATTACACAGGCAAATGCAAACCAGGCCACTGCAAGCATAGCACGGCAGCGTCTAGCTTACATCCTGTTATGAATACATATCACACTCCTATCTCGCCAGTGACCCTTTGGGTCGTGGGAGTATTTTCATATATTTAAAATATATGTTTAATAATGTATTTATTACAAATTCAGATAAGTGTGCTCATCATATAGATTCCAGGTACGTACACACCGACATATTGATACGTAGGGCTTCAATTGATTTTATTAGGTGCCCTACCATATATATTTAATGATACCTGATAATTTAGCTCCTCATTCATTACATATGGAATGCAATGTCTCCGAGTTTCTTGTTACACATTTAGCCAGCGTTCAAACCGCTTTTCACACAAAACACAATTCCAAACAACTTTCCTCTTGAGTCAAATAAAATGGCCAATTTCAGGTGGCTCTAAAATCAAACCCTTTGAGGGCAATAGGAAAATTGTCTGGGCGGGGTACGACGTTCTGTTGATGATCCATCCGTGTTCGCCTCAACCTACGGCAAGCAAATATGTTAGCGGTGATGAGAACCACCACTGTCACGCATGTCACAGCCAGCAGCGTGTAGAACTGTAGATCCTCCTCAACACGGTAAGCCCTTGTTGTGTGGTCCATACTAGCTAGTTTTGATAGTTGATGGGCCACTTTCGCATTGTATGGAAGGGGTAAAACTGGGTTGATAGTACTTGACCACGAAAAATTAGCGAAGTAAGCTTGTTCTCGGATGATGGTGCTAACTCCACGGACCGTGTAGTTGGTTGTCGTTCCAATGCAGCCATCTGCGGCGACGAACATCTGTGAAGAGGCCGTTGATCCGCTTAGGCATGCAACTTGAAATCCTTCCCTGTCGTATCGTATCCACGATCTGTTGTTCAGCCTGTAAGCGAACTTATACTCGTCAAAAGGGTAAAGTTGTTCCAGACATCTTTCGCTTATATGGGGGAGAGAGCTGTTTAGCACTAGACCTAACTCGCATGAATCCCTTGATATATGGTGGAATTCAAAGGAGTCAGCTGTACAAACTTTATTGCCCATGGCATCTGAACAGTGAGTGAACCTATCGAGGTCTCTGATGACCGTAAATGTTTCCTTATTAGGGGAAATCAATATGTGTCCCATCAGATTAGATATTACTGGTATGGTAATCATGATCCTGTAATTCTCAACTCTTACTGATATTAGGCTATAATAAAATTCAATCTTATGAGCGTCTAACAAAGGAACATAACCCAGTTTCTCTCATCCGTTCTCTAAAGTTAATGTTAGATCTTTAATAGGCAGATGTGGTGACAGAACACCCTTTGTAGCTAGCGTGATAGCTTCCACATAGTCTTTTGATTTTTCAATAAAATGTGAAATTTTGGTAGGGATATGGTCTACTTTAGAACTGTAATACGCTAATAATGTTGCCAGCAAGTGTTGCACCGCCATCATCTGATTGATATTACTAGAATGTTCGTTCACCAAAGTCATAAGTTGATTAATTGTTGATAATAAGTTGATTAATTGATGATAATTGTTTACGAAGTTCGGAAAAAACTAATTCGTTCTCATGTTGCAAAAATTCAATCCTTTTATTCTGATCATTAATTTTAAGACGATTTGAAATTCCTAAACCTAAACTTGCAACAGACCCGAAGATGTTGAGCGCAGCAAATATAAACGGGTTATGTCTTTCTAGGCTACTGTGCCGCACGGTCCACATAAGCAGATCACGAGCCAAACATTCTGCTTCAGCAGTTTTGTTTTGCAAGTCGAACGATAACATTTCTGCAACACTTAGAGTTTGTGCTAGCGAAATCTCTGGATTAAAAGAAAAATGACGATGTAACTGATGCAATGATTCGGCAAACCACAACAAGTCGCTTTTTAGGTTAATTACATTGTCTTCTGGCAGGAAAATCACTCGCAAATCAACTTCTATAACTATATTGCTTGCTGTAATGAAAACGTCCTCTGTTCTTTCAATTATAGAGCCATGTGTGAAATGTATATTTTTTGTTTTAGCACTCTTCCCACACGACAAGAATGTCTGAACGAACAGTACCACTCCTAACAATATAAGCTTCATGTTGGAAACCTGCAAATAGTGAAATATATGTGATTACTCATGTTTTAAATTATCCACTTTATACAAACAGAAAAAATGTTTTCATACAAATATTATATATACATATTTTTATCATGCAAGTTTCATAGATACTTTTTAATCATTATGTTTCATATATACACGAATTTATCTCTTTCGTTCTACCCCTTTCTTAACTGCGAACATGAGCCAACGGTATTATTCTCACATCAGTGGGTTGGGATATGCTTTGAACTTTAAACCTGTTGGCCGTTAATATTTCTAAAATGCTAAACGGGCCTTCAAACTTAGGTGTTAGTTTGTAGTTCAATCCCTTGCGTACATATACTTGAATGTAGACTTGGTCGCCTACGGTATATGTTTTAGTTGGCTTAGCAATTTTATCATGATTTCTTTTCATTATGATTTGTGATTCTTCTAAATTCTTACGAAGTATATTATATCGGCTTACACTAGCTTCCATAACATTCCGTAGGGGATTTGATAAATGAGTTGTAGGCGTAAATACATGGAAAGGTATCCTAGCTGGGGTACTGTACAGTGCTTCCTGCGGCGACATTTTGATAGATACATGATATAAATGGTTAAGAGTACTTAGAACCGCAGGTATGGCAATATCCCAGGGGTCCATTCCCCCGAGCGTAACTCGTAATACATTTAACACCTTTCTATTTACCCTCTCAACTAATCCATTAGACTCTGGGTGGTAGATCATGGTATTGATTTTCTTAATGCAAAGGAATTCACACAGCGAGTTAAGGAAATGATTATTGAATTCTCCACCCGAGTCAGAGATTATCATATGTGGAATTCTATGTTTACAAATGTAGCACTCGTAGAATTTCCTACCGCATTCAATTGTGGTTTTAGTTTTTAGTTCTATCAATTCTGTATATCGAGTCAAGGCATCTATTATCACTAAGAGGTGCTTATTTCCTCGGTCTGATTCGTAAAACCCTGGTCGTTAGTCACCTGCGGGGTGTTGCGGGTTTTCCTTGTCACGGACCTACACAGAATATTATCTTTAATTATATAATTCTGCTGTGTATACTTCACATATTCCTTTTCCTTAGGATTCCCGTTCAAAGCATCTATTATTTTCTTTAACTGCTGATCTTTTCTTTGTTCAGTCTGTACTAGTTCAGCACTCCAACCCGCGTCTTCCTGTTCAGATACAGTTTTAACAATAGGCACGGATGTTGATATATCTACTAGTTCAGCTAATGGCTCTGTACAAGATGGCGCGGAGTTGCGTGATAATGCGTCAGCAATGATATTTGCTTTCCCAGGTAGATATCCGATCCTTGTGCCAAAGTCTTGAATGATCATATGCCACAGAGTTCTTTTTGGTCTGTGACTAAAGCCTTTAAAGAAGTCGGTGAGGGGCTTATGATCAGTAAGAACCTTGACAGGATAGCCGTATATTATGAACTTAAAATGCACTAGTGAGTTAACAATAGGTAGCCCTTCCTTATCTATTACTGCATATTTACTTTCAGAAGGTCTCAGTTTATGTGAATAAAAAGCTATAGGGAAAACCTTTTTGTCATATTGCTGAAGCAATACCCCTCCTAACCCTTTGTCTGAGGCGTCTGTTGGAATAAAGAATTCCTGACCGAAGTCGGGAAATTTTAATATAGGTGAACTGCATAATTCCTCTTTCAAGGTATCGAACGCCTGTTGATGCTTCTCAGACTATATGAAATCTACGCCCTTCTTCGTAAGATCGGTTAGAGGAGCGGCTATAATTGAGTAATTGCGCATGAAGCGGCGGTAATGCCCACTACAGCCTAAAAATTGCTGTATCCCCTTGACGTTAGTAGGTATCGGAAAGTGACGGATAGCCAACACCTTATCGTGGACTACTTTAAGACCTTGACTAGACACCATAAAACCTAAATAGACTAGTTCTGTTTTGAAAAATTCACACTTAGTTATCTTTACTCTTAAGTTATGCTGCCTTAGTCTCTGTAGCACGAGCTCTAGTTTACGTAAATGTTCTTCTAAGGTATTAGAAAAGATTACAAGGTCGTCCATATAGGCATGTAGGGTATCCCCTAAAAAGTCTCCGAACACTATATTAATCATTCTGGTGAATGTAATTGGGGCGCAACGTAAACCAAAAGGCATACGTAAAAATTCATAATGTCCCCTAGCTGTGCTGAAGGCAGTGTATGGGATACTCTCTTTTTCTAAAGGTATCTGGTGAAAGCCTTTAAGTAAGTCCAAACAGGTAAAATATTTGTTCTGTCCTAACAAGGATAAAATAGCGTCAGTACATGGCACTGGGAATCGATCGGGAATCATTTCCTCATTTAGGCAACGGAAATCTACGCAGATACGCGAGGTTCGATCTTTTTTTGGTACGATGATTAAGGGGAAATTATAAGGGCTGTTCGATTTCCTAATGACTCCTTCTTCTAACATTTTACCTACTTCATCATTGATCTCATTCTGGAATTTCATAGGGAGTCGGTACGAAGGTACATAGATGACTTTATGCTTGTCTTTTAACCGTATTTGGTGTTCAATGACATCCGTTTTTCCCAAGGATCCCTCGGTAGTAGAGAAAACATCATGATATTTAGTTAAAAGATCAAAAGATTTCTGCTGAATCTCCTCTTCTTGAATGTCTTTATTGATTTTACTTTTAATAGATTGCAAAATGGATTCATCCACCACTGATTGAGTGTGATTAATTTCAGCAATGGTAAGAATGCGATATTTATAAAATTCCACATCCACGATGTGTTGATTTTTGTGGATCACTAAAGTGTTATTCAAATGATTGCAGACTTCAATGTTAACTTCTTGTTGTGAGTCAACAGTGTATATTGCTTGTGTTACAGACAAACCGTTAATTTTCAGAGTGTCGGAAAGGATTAACATTTCAAATCCCGGCAAAGTCTTCTTTACACTCACTAATATATTTGAAGTTACATTCGGCTCGAGAGTTTGCGTGCAAGCTGCTATTACAGGTGTGCGAGAATTCTTTTGGGTCGCTTGAACAATGTCTTGATTCATGAGACAAGCGATTGGTTCCTCAATGTACGTTACTGTTTGGTTGTTTGTCTCTTTTTTTTGTCCAAAACTGATTTTAAGGTGTTAGAAGACTTATAGAATTTTCCTTTGATATACACACTGTGTTTGGCAGGGGCTAAGGTAATGTTTTGAATGCCCATAGACCAGTCTCCTATAATTACAGCTGGATACATATCAATGTTTTGCGCAATGATAAAGGTATCGGTAAACGTGCGCTTACTTACCTTGTACTGAATATGAGTTACTCCTACTACATTTAATTCATTATTTCCAATACCCGAGAGCCTCACTCCGGACTTCTCTATAGGGAAGTTTGAAAACATGTGATGAGTCCGCAGATCCATCATATTACGTGGATTACCGGAATAAAAAAACAGTGTGAAGGGTCGGTGCTCTAAATTTACGGCATGCACTGTAGGACATAATTCATCTTTACTGATGATAGTATGTATTTGTTGGAAGTCTACGGGGACCTGCACTGATTTTTTGGATTTGGTCGTGTGGTTCATAGGAAAATTCTGTGTCCCGCAATGATCTTGTAGATGATTAAATTTGTTATTTGATTCAAAAGATGTTGATACAAATGACCCAGCATCATTCTCTCCCCCGCTGGAGTTAATTACGTGGTATTTGCTTTGCTTTGCACACTCGGAAAATTCAACTGACTCTGAGTTCGGGTTCGATGGCCCGGGAACAGAGTTACCTGAAGCACGATTTGTTTGTTTGTGATTTTGAACAGCGTTACTGTTTGCCTGTTTCTTCTTATAGTAATGAGGATTCTTCTTCTTATTATCATTGGCAACGGTTTGCGTGTTTTTGGCATTCTGTTGTTGGTTACGTGAGAAGCAACGATTATATGAACGAGTGGAGGTGTTATGAATCGAACAATAATGCGTTCTATAGTCTCCAATCATATGGCCTGATTGCTTACAATTGTAACAAGTTACCCCTGCTGCGTTATTATTGACTATATTTACTTGCTGTGGTTTACTTTCATTTTTTTGCAAAAACTTGAGTAAGCAAGGGATCGAGATCAGTGCACTTAGACATATGTTTTTTATTTGTTTATATATGTCTAATTCCGCACTGTCGGGCGTTAGCTTCTTGTCAAAACACCGTACCAGAGCTTCGGGCAACATAACTGATATGCTTGTTAAATATGTGAGCCTGATAAGATCTTTCACGGCCATATTCCCTCTCGTAACCCAAGTGAAATTACGCAAACTATCCTGATATTCATTCACTCGGTCAGCAATTAGTGCTGCCCTCTCTACAACATTAAGCTGAGTCATAGAGGCCTGATTAAGGATGTTCCTCAAAGCTAAAACTACGTCCAAGGCTTCTTCACCGCCATATATGGCACGTAACCTAATTTTAAATTCATCTTCCGCCTCTTGGAAAGAGACTCCTCTCAGGTACGAACCTGCATCTCCTTTAGCAAAGTCAATGAAACTTTTAGCTTCCTATAATTGTACAGATGGGTAGTGGTGCATTTTGCTTTTAAATGAGCATCTACTGACGAGATCCAAGACTCGACACTTTGAGGTAAGAACCCATTGACCCGGCCTTGAAAGGGTGCAATTGCAGACCGTGTCCTAACCAAAGTAACAACTGGGTTGGGGTTACTGGGTGCTGGAGAACTCGCTTCAGCAGTAATAGCCATGGTGACTTTTGCTTTTTTCTTATCACTGTGATTCTTGGCAATCCTATCAAAATATCTATATGAATACACTCGTCCACTGCGTAAACGCATATGCAGTATAAAATGAGAAAATGTGTTACAGATAATAACAGAGTCCCCCAAAATGATAAGATTAAAAACAGATAATATGATGAAGATATTTCCAGAGAACTTCTGGAGGAAAAAAATTAGCAACAAAGATAAAAAAGGCCTGCTGGGCGAGAATCCGTAGTTGAAGATGGATTCCTGCAAGGGAGGAAGATTTAAGATTAACGTATAACTCACCCCCAGGAATAATGGATGATCGACTTGTGTATTGAGAACACTCACAGTCACACACCAAAATGAATAAAGAATTGTACTTAGCTGCGTATTTAAGAGAGAGATCGTAATGTTTTGATGACGTCACAGCCTTGCCTTTCCCATCCTGCTTCGTAGTTGACCGATATCTCGACTCTCCTTCTGATTATGCGTTGTTTGTTTGTAGATTGATTAGTTTCCCGTTGAAGATCTGATGCTGCAGACACATCCGGTTTGTTTCTTGAAGATATGTGATGAAAGACGTTCACTAGACTATGCTATTGCCTCTTGAATGCATCTCGATGAAGGACATTTCTTAGTGTTCGTAGGATGTTTTGTGTCGTCTCTGGGTTGCTTGAAGATCCTCTTTCCTCTGTTGACTTCCGATGTTACATTTTCTATGATTTCGTAAGCTTCGGTTGACGTAGAGACGTCTTACTGCCACCAGATGTATGGGTTTCGCCTATGTATAGGAAGGCGTCCTGTTGAATGTTATACCCTGCGACTGTCATACGCAAGTATCTGTTGTCTACTTCCCATCCTCGTCGGAGTGACATCGATGCAGAGAGATTTTCTAAGTTCCCATTAGTATCTTCCTTGAGTATAGAGGCGAAGACTCAAACTCGGAGTTGTCAAACTTAGCATTTATTTGGAAACGACATCTCTGGAGTAGAGGAAGAAGTGGTTTTAGAGAACTGTTCTCGATGAAGAGAAGTAGAGATCTAAATTACAAAGTCTTGTACAAAGATAGTAGAACAAAGCTTATCTCAGCATACATGACATACAGACAGACGAACATGTGACTAGGAAGTCACGTGTTGTCTCTGCGGGTGATAGGTCACCATCTTCTCATAGGAAGGCACTGTGACCTGATATACAAGACAATGCATTCTGATTACAAAGGCAAATGCAAACCAGGGCGTCGCAAACACAACACGGCAGTGTCTAGCTTGCGTCCTGTTTATGAAGTCATATCACACTCCTGTCTCGCCAGTGACCCCTTGGGTCATGGGCTTATTTACATATATGGAAAATATGTGATTCTGAATGTAATTATTACACACACACACACACACACACACACACACACACATATATATATATATATATATATATATATATATATATATATATATATATATATATATATACACGTGTATGTACTAATGTGTATGCAAAGAACTTATTTTACAGTCTTTTTTAACGAATACTGCTCTCCCTCTCTGTCTCTCGCTTTTATACTTAAACTGATAGCAAATAGATTATAGGCCCCCTACCCCTTCCCCGGGCACGAGAGACGGGTAGTATGACCAGAATTCAGAATTGCAACGAATCCCAACATTATTTACGTATCGCGCAAGGCAAGACGATCAAGACGATCGGTTGTTGAACATGGTTGCGTGTTCTTTCGAGCTGAGTGCAACTTACGAAATTTATGGAATGCCATTCCTTTTCATATCATGATATTGTTTACAAGGTTACGTAACTATCTTTAGTATTAAAAAAATTGATTCGTTTCATCAATTGGTTTTTGTTGAAGATTTTAAAAAACAAATATGATGGCGCTTGTGCGTTATAACACAAAAATGAGATGCACGTGTTCATCTTATTTACTAGATTATATTAGGTTTGCCGCACAATTGTATTTTGAGAATAGCTGTGGTACCACATTAATCATGAAATCTATATATGATTAGGTCATTCAAGTCTTTAAAAGTATTCGCTTTCATCTGTTTTCATGATATTACTTCTGTACATTGTTATTATGAAAATAGCTTACACATCATAATGAAATGCTTTACGCTACTGTAATATTAGTTCATGCTTCTGTGGCAGGATGCACTAAAGCAGCGCCCGCACCTTTGATCCCCCTTACAGACAATAGTCAACTCACTACACAACTTTTTACGTACGTTATCTGCAACCAAACTCTTGTATAAAAGGATATTTAAACCACTTAAATACCTTAACACTATTTTCTAACTCAAAATATTTAACAAAACCAAAAAACATATATAGAATAATCAAGCAAACCTAATAATAAAAA
The DNA here is from genome assembly GCF_015104395.2 of Macrobrachium nipponense. Taxonomy (NCBI): domain Eukaryota; kingdom Metazoa; phylum Arthropoda; class Malacostraca; order Decapoda; family Palaemonidae; genus Macrobrachium; species Macrobrachium nipponense. The sequence goes on from NC_087200.1 coordinate 74,325,412, forward strand.
TAAACCCACAACTTAACATAACCGACTCAACTAAGATTACGATATGTATTCAGTTGGCCTTAAAGGCGAATAGTGCCTCCAGCACTCAACGCTAGTGGCACTTGAGCCACAGTACCGTGACCAACGGTACTTCCACGTCAATCGGTATGATCCGCTATCAATCTCTCAATCCAGATTCTCTGCAGTCGTCAACTTCAGGAATATCAATCCTCCAAGAACGGTTCCACCATCAATTTCAAGGTCCAGTCATAGTCGTCGTCTTCAATATCAATATTTATATCGTGAGACACTATCTTCCACAATCAAGATTCGTTCTGAGTAGGGTTGTGAAAACCCCGTTTTTTTTTTCATTTTGTGTTTTTATCAGGGAAAAAAACATGTTTTTTTCGTGTTTTTTCGTGGTTTCGTTTTTTTCCCTTTTCCCCCAATTTTTCATGTTCTGGAAATTCTGGTGATCCTGCTAATACTTAATATGGACATATGATAATTTTAAAGACTTCCACCTTCCTTCTAGATTAGAGGAATCATTAATATAATGATATTAAGGGTAAAAATGCTTCTTTAATTGATAATTAGAACCTGAGAGATATGAAGTATAACTAAGAATTTCACTTGCAGTCTCAAAATATAATGGTATTTTTGCTAGCTATTTGAGCATGATATTTGCTTTTCTTTATTGCTGAATTTTGATGAAAAACAATTTCTTTTGAGATGAAAATGTGAAACAATGAAATAGCCCTATGAAATTAAATGAATAAAATTTAAATAAAAAATGCTCTTGAAGTTACGGTACAGCGATAAGTTTTATAGATATAATGTGACCATTATAATATAGCTTATAGGGCCTAACATAAAGATGATAATTTTGTCAGTCAATGAAATCTGAACACGAAGCATTTGAAATAAAGGTATCCACTCACAAAAAGTTTTCTTAAAGCTTTTAATTTTTTATGGATGGCATTTATAATAAGCTATAAAAAACGAAAGCAAGACCTTCATTAGATGCTTTAGCCATGAAAAGAAATACATATACTGTATACATTTCTACAGAAAAAGAAGCACTCAACTGAAAATGCTCTTTGAAATCACACTGCCAATATAAACTAATAAAATAAAAATCCATTTTCGCCAATACTGATAAATTTTTCAATTATTGATAAAAAGGAATGCTGGGCCTGCATCTCTTTCACAAAACTGAAAAGAAAGGTACAGAGTTTACATTGAAACAAAGCATTAACTTTGGCCCAAAATTATTAATGAAATTGCCTCTCAAAAAGGTTAAACTTTCTAGCTGTATGAGTATCATTGCCTGAGGAGTGATCTAGTTCGGAACCTAAATCTTCAGAGTCTTCTGAAGAATAATCCAGGAGTGAAGATTTATCCTTTAAGCTTGATGCAGAGGAGCATCTTGATGATGATGGCTTTTCTTTTTGTGAACGAGGAGCATCCGCTAATGTTGATGGCTGAGGAGTAGAAGTTCGATGAAGTTTCTGTACAAGCCGCTCTCGTCTTTTGGAGAGTTTGGCAACTGCTCATCAAAGGAACTTTGCAAATCATGAAAAGCCTTCTTGACAATTGAAAGATACTAATCATCGCCTTCAGTCATACTTATTGCAGTTGCTACTGGTTTTAGTAACTGAAGATATCCTGCAATCTTGTCCCAGAAAACTTCTGAGAGTAGAGTAAGTATCCTTTGCACTCTTTTCTAACCCTTTCTTAGCCTCCTCATCAATTGCCGACTTCTGTAGTGTATGCTTGTTTTCTTGAATTGACTGCATGAAGTGAATGATTGACCCCCATCTAGTTTTCACAGGGAGCTTCAGAGAAGTTTTGGTTTCATTTCCTTCACTTTCCAATTTCCTAAGTATGGTCAAGAGTTTTTGACTATTCTTAATGAGCTTTTATAAGATTAGTACATAGTTTCTATTTTCACATAGATTTTTCTTTCCAGTGCTGAATTGCCTTGTTACCCAAGCTTAGAGTATCTTTGTGAGAATAACATTAGCATGAATGAATGTGCTATGTACGAATAGTACGGTATCTTATTCCCCTAGCCAAACAAGAAGATCTAGTACATGTAATAATTTAAAAAATTTCAATAATAACCAGATGCATAGTAAATTACAGGGAATAATTGTGTGTGTAATATTATGGATAATATAAGCATAGTTAGACATTATGTGGCTTAGGAAGCAACAGAATGTGAAAAAAGGCAGAAAATTGAAAAATACCAAATTTCACTTTTTTTTTTTTTTTTTCAGGATGTGTTTTTTTTTCTCGAAAAAAACACGCTTGTTTATTTCGTTCCCCAACACTAGTTCTGAGTCAACATCAATCGTACCAATCCTTTAAGAACAGTCCAAGCCGTAATCCAGTTCCACGCAATAGTCTGCAATCCAAGCCACCAAAAACTAAATGCCGGAAGATAAGGGGACAATTAATCCTTATCTACAGCCGAGGTGGCGAACAATGTAGATAGAGGGAGGTTAAGGAGGAACTGCTGTCCTACAAAGACACGTCAACCGTCACTAACATTCAAAACTAAATAAATAAACAAATAAATAACAAACAATCACAACCTAATCCTATCACTCACATCCACACTGAAAACAAAAGTGCTTACTGTCAAAATCAAGACAAAGATAATCCAAATAACGATAAATAATCCAGGCAGCCGAAATCACATTCACCTTTGCTGCTGCCAACCCAAAAAAAGCACTCACTCGAAACACTCGCCATCGTACTAAACTACAAAAACAAACAAAAAATAAGCAACTACCTCAATTACACTCACAGTTGTTTCTATCACAAACTACCGCTCCACCAACCACCGCTCTCTCTCTCTCTCACTAGGTCTTGCGCTCGCTCTCTCTCATTAACTGAAGAATTTTTGTTTATATGAAGGTTCATGTCTCTGTATTGTTACTTTTGGCTTGGCTTTTTGCCTTGGATAAGTTTTTGCAATTTGGCACTGGCAAACCTTTCCTCACATTTAAGCACATCGATGAGCTTCCAAATATTTGGATGACTTATATTCACGGTCTTTCAGTGCACTGTGGTAGGCTTCTAAACTATTTGTAGTATGAGCCAAAGTCAAAGTAATAGGGTCTGCTCAACTCGGCAGTGGGGGCGGAGCTAATACTGTGATGTCAGAAGAGTAACACTGCCCGTGCGTCTCCATTGAATTACTTAAAGAACCTTTAGTTTTTATACATTCAATCCATATCGCATGGTTTTTTTCATAAAATTTTGACAGAATCTGTAAAGAGGTCACATGTTTGATGTTTTTTAATACCCATTCAAAGTATATAGGGTCTGCTCAACTCGGCAGTGGGGGGCGGACCTAATGCTGTGACGTCACAAGAGTAACACTTCAGTGCTTCTCCATTGAATTACTTAAAGAACCTTTAGTTTTTATACATTTAATCCATTTCGCATGGTGTTTTTGATAAAATCTTGATAAAATCTGTAAACATAAAATATACCAGTTTGAACACACATAGCTACTCCAGCTTTCTTCATATGTTTTTTATTTACTTATTTATTTACTTACCTATATACTGGTTTGCTGTATTCTCTTCAAGTCCATTTCTTTTAACATGACAACTCACTCTCTCTCTCTCTAATATTATCAAGATTTTAAATAATTTTTAAGAAATATATTTAGTTCTGTCACTGTGTTCATACCTCACTTTGAAAAGCAACTTTTTTTTTATGCTAAAGGTTAGAATGATAGATTAATTATATTTTCCAAATCTTCTTAAGAGTACTTATTGTTATGCAATAAATACAAAGAAAATGTGGATACAGGCAGTGTAAAAAATGGGAGTTGCATTTGCACGACTTGACCTAAAAAAAGAAAACTATATCAAAAGTATAAGAATTACATCATATACGATACAAGGTATCAAAGGAATAAATGATGAAGAAAATGATACAGGAAACACATATCCAGCAAATTTCTCATTAGCACTTCATATCGTATAAATATACTTCCGAACACAAAAGTTTACATATAACACAAACTGTATACATAAAGGTATTAATTATGCATACCTCATACAATTATAATATTTTCGAAAAAAGTACAAAGAGTTAGTTATTCGTCAGTCTGGATGGATGTATCTGATGACGTTTCACAAGGGGCGGGGTTAGATTTCAGATCTCCCATGAACGCTTAATTTTTTATAATTTTTGCCGTGCGTAGATAATATTTTTTCTGTGGGTGATTAATGGGTTTGAAAAGTAATTGGTAATTATAATGTGTTATATACCAATTGAAAGGGCATTCTTTGTACTTTTACATGGTATATGGCAAAAGGTAATAAGATGAAAAATTATGTAAGAAAAATGTTGTAAATATTTACATAAAATTTAAAAATTTTGGTCCGTCTTTGTCCTAGAATTCCTCGAAAATTTCTGAGAACACCTATCAATTTTATTTATGCATTATATTGTAAATTTTATCAGCTTTCTAATCCATTTTTCAGTTTCTTTCTATCATCGTCCCTTAGTCATTTACGCTACGAAACGTGAATGTATGTAGGTTGACGGATGAAGTAATTGCACATTTTTGTGTGCGTAGGTAATTTTTTCTGTGCGCGCTTGTGGGTTTGAAATTAATCGTAATTGTAATGTGCTATATATCATTTGAAAGAGCATTCTTTGTACTTTAACGTGGTATACGGCAACATGCAATAACAGGAAAATTCATATAAAAAAACGCCATCGCAAAAATAGTTATATGAAAATGTTATCGTAAATATAGTTTCATAAAGATATGGTCCTTTTGTAACTGATGACGTTTCACAAGGGGCGGGGATAGGTTTTAGTACCGCCTCGTGAGCAGACCCTATTACTTTGACTCTGGTACGTGCAACCCTCGACATACATCGATCCTAAACATTCCATATACTAGTAGTTAATGGAAATGGTGGTTCAAGGTCTCGCCTCCTTTCTCCTCTTCCTCTAGGTCAATGGTTCCCAACTGGTTTCACGCCATGGACCACCAACCCAATAAGCAGTATGCCGTGGACCATTTCATTTTTGATCAAGATAAAGAAGTATACACAACAAGCGTTTGGGTTTGAAATACATTTATTCAAAATAATTCCGAGAAATTACACAAAAGAATAGCCAGCTAACATTTTAATATTTCTTAAAAACATAATTCCCTGGAAGAGGAACAGCTGTGTAACCTTTTGCGCTAAAATTTATTTCTAACAAACATAATTTTCAAATTATGCATGAGTATACAACTAGTAAATACTTCCCTTTCAAATTATATTCATTCATTTTTACCTGCAACCAGACTAACAATGTAATATGTCTTAAAAACAGACTTTCCTAGAAATGGAATTCGTAGTTGTGTAACCTTTTGTTTCTTTCTAACAAACAGATTTCCAAAGGACGCAAGAGTATACATTTAAATAATAAACACTTTCCTTGCAAATTAAATTAATTCATTTTTACTTGCAACCAGACTTCTGGATTCTTTTCTCACCCACAAGCTTTTCAATGTTCGGTGACTACTGGCGTCCTCACTCTCAGCGTCTGGCTCAGCGTTGCCAGATTCTCAAGCCCAAATTATCGCACGGTAGGGTATTCTTACCAAATACAGTGGAAATTCTATGGACCGCCCAAAAAGTCACCATGGACCACCAGTTGGGAACCACTGCTCTAGGTGGTCCTATATAATTATTTTCAAAATGGATACGATTGACTGGAATATCATCATCATCTACAAGTTGTTCATATCTATCCACATCATCAACCGGCAACAAAACAGCGCATTTTTAGGCTTACACTGTCATCTTCATGGTAGCTGCATTTCATTCCTTCTTGCACATCATGCTTGTACACATTTTTTCCTAAGTGAAACAAGCAGCAAACCAAATTTGACGCAGGAAACGATTCCAGAAATTCATTATGGGCTGCTTTTTCGAAATCCATAGTCATATTATCAGGGCCCTCATTTTGCACTCATTCATTTATTTTGGCAAAAAGTCTACTTTATGGGTTTTGACTTTTGTCCGAGAGCAATGCGAACAAAACTGCTGAACAACCATTTTTATTCCAAAGTATCTTATTTCCGTGTCTTGGGGACGAATTGCCAAACGACTCATTAACTTGGGGACGAATTGCCCAGCGAAGAATTGACTTGGGGATGAATTAACCTTAGACGAATTGACCGGGATAAATTAACCGGCGACGAATTAATCGCGGACGAATTGTCCTAGCACCAGAATACAGGAGCGTGTTGAATGAGTGCGGCAACATGTTCGGTTATTGTTTTGTTAATTAACCACATTATTAGTGATGTTTTCGGTTTATATATAGGCTGCCATCTAATGTTATATAAATGTTTGTGTAAACAATCACCAAAGATAGTACTATTTAGAGATGAAAGGTGTTTTTCACTGAAAATCTGAAGTGGATGATGTTGGTTAATTGTATCAGATAAATTGATAAAAAAAAAAGGGTGAAACGAAATGCAAGTGTTTAGTAATAATACCTCTTGTTGCTAGGTTGGTCAGGGGTGGGCCTTGGTGGAGTTCTCCCCCCCCCCCCCCCCCCCCCCGGAAAAAAAAAGAAAAAAAAAAAAAAAAAAAAAGTGTGATATAATGGAGCAAGTAACACCTGTTTACTTGTACTGATTCATTATTCTTTATTCATGAATTTTAAACGTTACTGCCTGCATTGAAATGCTTAAAATTTCGCATTTGAAATATAACGTTAAATGTGTGTAGCACATACTTCCTCAAGATTGTAACTCCTTTTTGTTTTGGTCATACTCCTACTTATTTTCTTTTCAAGGGCTGCTAGGAGGCCTGAATGTGTAAAACAGTGTTTCATATATGAAGTCTCTCAGTAAGAACTCCCCTGCAGGGGAGTAGGTGCACTGTAGGCATTACTTAAGGTTTTTTATAACTGGGTGTAATGGCTCGGTCGCACATTTGTGATTCAAGGACGCGCAATATGTAACTGCCGAAATTTTTAAAATATTTTCCAACGTTTTGTTTTCGTGTTGTCATAGTATGTATTGTTATTGAAGTCTGATTTCTCAACAGTATTGCATTCGTGTTTGGATAACATGTCAAAGTCTGCTGTGCCTATTATCTGTGCTGCAAATATCTTCAGTTGGATATAAAGTGTGGAACTAAACTTGAAGACGGCGTTTGAAATTTTTGAAGGTTCAGAGAACGAACCTTCGGTGAAAACGTCCTGAAACTCAATAAACTTTGTCGGAAAACTGACTGCAGATGTATTCGGTATATCACTCACAACTAGCTTGAACTCTCAGAAACAAAATGTTGAAACAAGAAGCAAGCAAGATTAGAAGAGAGTTGGTTACGCTGCCATTATCTTAAACGATAATACAAGACCTCACCGACCGAAACATCCTAAATATGTACGTCAAATTATGGAAAAATGAAACATAACATTGGTAAAGAAGAATGATATTGAGCTTCTATTCACTAAACTGTCACGTGTTTAGGAACTTACCCAAAATTATTTTCAGTCAAGGAATAAAAAAAAACGTCCAGAAAAAGGATATAATAGCCATATCCTTTTTGAGCAGCAGACATGACAAAAGAAACCATCCAACTTCTGATGTGTGGTATAATTAATCTCGAAAAGAGAGAACACTTTGAGTGCAAGCACTAAGCTGGAACTCGATTAGCAGAGTCTGGTAAGCTCTCTGTTTATTATAACGGAGGCTTTTTTAGTTTAATGTAAAAGAAAACTATTGAGGTAGCTGTTTGTCTGTCCGTCCGCGCTTTTCCTGTCCACCTTCAGATCTTAAAAACTACGAGGCTAGGGGGCTGCAAATTGGTTTGTTGATCATCCACCCTCCAATCATCAAACATACTAAATTGCAGTCTTCTAGCTTCAGTAGTTTTCGTATTATTTAAGGTTAAAGTTAGCAATGATGGTACGGCTTCACCGCATTGGTGCCACAACACTGGCCACCACCGGGTCACGACAGTTTCATACAGCATTATACGCTGTATAGAAACGTCGTCAACTTTTTTACTTGTTTCTCTTGTATACGGTAGACAGAAAATAAAAACAATAGCAACCAAATCCCTGAACATTTGCATATGATAATTTGGACACAAAATAAGAAACAAACAATATATCAAGAGGCGGGTCGATAATCGAGTGGTCCGTCCCATCAAAACAAAACAAAGACTGCCGTGTAGCCCCGGCTTGCAATTCTTATGCATTCAACTGATAAGAAAGTCTGTGAGATTATTATTATGTTGTATTCCAGGTAGAAAAAATAAAGAAGTAATATGTATGAACATTCATGTCTGCGGTAACTTTGCCTCCTTTTAGCGTAGGTTAACGTTAAATGAACTAGAATAGTCTGCAGATCCGTAAAAATGCGTAAGCCATCTGTAAAGAAACTTGAATCACTCTATGCTTTTTTCTTTTCCTCTTCAAGGATAAGCTTCTAGAATTGTGGTTTCCTTATTCTGAAGACGCTTGTCTGAAGGGTAAAAGAAGCATAAATTGATTTTACATTCTAATAAGAAAAATAAACCTTGTGAATAATGCCATTGACTCATACAAATTGTATACGTGAGTAATTTTGCCCAGATAGCATATATATATATATATATATATATATATATATATATATATATATATATATATATATATATATGTATGTGTGTGTGTGTGTGGGTGTGTGTGTGGGTGTGTGTGTGTGTGTGTGTGTGTGTGTGTGTGTGTGTGTGAGAAAAAAAGGTAGAGTACACTACGAAAGTGCATGTTCAAGTTCCGGTTTTCACTCGCCTTCTTACGTAGATTTTATATAACACTAAATATACTATATATCGATGTATATGTACGTCTTTATAAAAATTTATGAATGTATATATATATATATACATATATATATATATATATATATATATATATATATATATTATATATATTATGTAATAAATATATAATTACTCCCTAGGATTTATCGAGTACCCGACTACAAAAGCCGTCGCGGTAAAAAAGAAATGAAATGTTATAAGTGGAAACAGAAAGTTAAAAAAAGATTAAACTTTTCCAATTTTACACGAGTAAATTTTCCCGTCAGTAAGAAACCCAGATATTTCGCAGGACATCAAAGCTGAACTTCATTCCTCTTGATTCTTGATACTTTTATTGTTATGGTTGAAGGACAAACATATTACAAAACAAATTGGTTCCATTAACCCAAGATGATAACATTTTAATAATGTACTTGAGGTTACAACAGATCCTGTAGGTAGGTTCACATCAACCGTGCGCTTGATGTCTAGGCCAGTCCCTTACGACGCTCCTGATTGGCTGTTGATAAGCCAATCGCAGGCCTGGAAACTCTGAGTTTCTCTTGAGAGTTCACATGGGCACGATGTATGTTCCACCTCTCCTGAGGGATACATCTTTCAAAAGCATCCCTCAGAGAGGTGGAACATACATCCTGCCTATGTGAACTCCCTCGAGAGACAGAGTTTCCAGCCCTGTGATTGGCTTATCAACAGTCAATCAGGAGCGTCGTAAGGGACTGGCCTAGACATCAAATGCACGATTGATGTGAATCTACTGTAATCATTATTTTCTTTTTTATTTTACTTCGTTTGCTGTAATGTACAGAAAGTAAATTATACCCTTATAACAGCAAAATACACGCATCCTTGATATTTCTTAGTATAGGTGCTAAAAACAATTACAGACCAATATCTCCATTTTTCCAAAGTTTACGGAAGATCTAATTACTTGACAAGAATTTTAATGTGAACAGATACTTACACGTTACACCATTTTAGATCTAATGAAGCGGAGTTAAACTTATCAAATTTAGTATTAGGTGCTGCCCTCATCTTGGCTGACCACAGACTCTTTTGAAACTTCCATATCTGACGTTATGTATGACTTACGTTACCAGTATGCTATGAGCTTATATAAGAATTTTATATATGGAACGGAGCATTTTTTTGGTAATGAAAATCTGGCATATTTCATTACTAAAAATAGTAATAGACTTGGTTTACTCATATATGTTATTTATGTATATATAATTTATAATTATATATATATACTATTATTATATATATATATATATATAATATATAATATATATTTATATATATGTGTGTGTGTGTTTGTTACAACAAAATCATTCCGAGACCGCAAACCCTCTGAAACAATGGTAAGCGATTGCAATTCACCCCCCCCCCCCCCCCCACCCCCCCCCCGCCCCCCTCATCTGTCACTTCTGAACAAAAATCCCATTTTTCTTTATGTATGAAATCGAGCCAAATTATCCTCAGCCCACCCTGGCTAAAATTTTCGTAAGACTCCGCAAATAACGTTTTGCGTAATCATGTTCAGAAGCAGGCAAGCCAATAAGCAGACTGTATGAAAAATAGTTCCTCGTAGGAAGCAAATATAAAGGAAGCAGAAGATTGCTGTGAGAATTTTTTTTTTTTTGAATTTTTTTTTTTTTTTAGGATGCAAACGGCAAGAACTGTTAATGCAACCAGTATTCAGTGGAGCGCAAAACCCGACTGGCAAAAATGTACCCATCTGATGGTGATTTGCAGGGCCGCAAAAATTAGAACCAATGTGAATGCTTGGCTGATCGAAGAAATAAAAGTCTTTTTTAATTTGACAAAGATCGATGGAAAAAAACCTTCCTACGCAGCCATCTCGAGCCATTAGTCCCTCTTGATTTGAGACTGCCTTGACGAAGTTATGCATTTTCAGCTGCCTGCTGAAAATGCATAGCGGGCAAGAGGGCTTTCGAACTAGGAGAAATATCTCCAGTTCGAATCCAAAAGTCTCAATTTTCCTCTTTCTTAATTTTGTTTCCACTCTTCTACTATCTTTAACTCAGTTGCTCAACCTAGCTGTCCCCCCCCTCTTCACTAAAACCTTCTTACAGGTTGGGCAGGGGCTGGGCTTTTGCGCATTGGCTCTTTCTTGATCCAAATGGCAGAGACTGTAGAGGTTTGGTCCGCCTCTCGAGTATGTTTGGACCCTGAGGATGTTGATATGATTTCAGAGCAATATCCATTGGGGCGTAACTACCGGACTTGCCTGCGGAATCCGGGGAGGTATAGTCTCGACGGTAGGACTCTCGGCATTCTTTCTGGTGTGCCCTCTATTGTAACATGAATGGGGATGATTGCATACTAGTTATGCCCTCAGTCCTATCCAGCGGGTTTTGCTTACACTTGAGCCACTCATGTTATGGTAGAGCTATCCCTTCGGGGTAGGGTAGGGAGTGGACATATGGGAGTCAGTCTCTGCTGAGTGTCTTTGGTGAGAGAGGGGTTGGTGCGGGGGGCCTGGTTTTCTGCCTGATTTGCAGTAGGTTTTTCAAATTTCTGCTGAAGGATTAATGAATAACGACCCTATGATAAACTCCCCCGGACAATGCGACCTCTTGACACTACCTCCTCTTCGACCTCTGGCACGGACAAGGACAATCCTATAGAAAATTCAGTTGTACAAAAGACGACCCTATGACAAGGACCGTTGAATGTGGCTATGGAAAGTTCTAGCAGTAGTGAGAGAATCCTTTATGTTGATTCTCTCTCCTCAGACTTCAATTGTTTTACGTTTATGGAAATGTTTGGAAGGTTTGGTGAAATAAAAGTCATAAAGTATTGTGAAACTAAAGACTTTGCAATTTGGAGGGTTTGAATTGAGTTTACTACTCATAAGAATGCCATGAATGCTTTCAAGTGCTCAACTAAGGAAAACTTAAAATGTATATTAATTCATAAAATACCCCAGAATATTGAAGTTGATTCCTTTTATCCTGCAAGAGTCAGTCAGGAAACTACAGATGGGAAATGTAAGTTGAGGACATCTTTACCTGCCAGGTGGCTAATTGTTTCTACAAAATCAGAATTTTGCAATCTTTTCCACTTCAGGAAACATTTGAGAACATTGGCAGGAACAATGACCAACTCTGATATTACGAGGTTTGGAAAGAATAGTTTTTTGGTTCATGCAAAGTCTTATAGACAACGTCACATGATCTCTAAGCTGAAAAATACTGATATGATAAGAGTCAAACCACACTATAGTTTTAGTTATGCCAAGGGAGTGGTATTCAGTCAAGACCTATATGAACTGCCTGACGAGGAATTGCTGGAAATGTGTGATGATAAAGTGTGGAAGATTTTCAAGGTTCCAAGATCAAGAATGATTATTTTCACTTTTAATAATGATCAAGTTCCTGATTATGTATATGTTGACAAGGAGAGATTTCGTGTTAGACCTTTTAAGCATAGACCAGTCCAATGTTTCATATGTTTTGGATATGGTCACTCTGCAAAGGTATGTACTAGGAACCAGTTATGTGCTGCCTGCTCCTTACAAAAGCATTAAGGTGAATGTTCTAACGCCAGTATTATGTATAAATTGTAAGGGAAACCATAATGCAAGGCATAAGGAATGTGAGTCATTTAAAAAAAGAAGTGTTAGCCATAGAGAAAGCTCAGCTGAACATCTAAGTATTAGCCAGGCAAAAAGACTTTTGTTTCCAAGACCTCTATATAGTGAAGTAGT
>NC_087200.1:74338481-74353481 GCF_015104395.2 Macrobrachium nipponense
CCAAAATTTCAACCTTTGGTCAACTTTGACTCTACCGAAATGGTCGAAAAACGCAATTGTAAGCTAAAACGCTTATATTGTAGTAATATTCAACTATTTACCTTAATTTTGCAACAAATTGGAAGTCTCTAGCACAATATTTCGATTTATGGTGAATTTCTGAAAAAACTTTTTCCTTACGTCCGCGCAGTAACTCTTCCGAAAAAAATCATACATGCGATTGTGGTAATGTTTCCACCATTTTAAAATTAGCCGTTACATAAAGTTTTATATACGGAAATGTGCGCAATTTCATGCACAATACAAATAAAAACAACCCATGGTTGTAGCTTTTATCAGTTTTGAAATATTTTCATGTAAAAATGATAAGTGACAAATTTTCAACCTTCAGTCAATTTTGACTCTACGAAATGGTCGAAAAACGCAATTGTAAGCTAAAACTCTTATATTTTAGTAATATTCAATCATTTACCTTCATTTTGTAACAAATTGGAAGTCTCTAGGACAATATTTCGATTTATGGTGAATTTATGAAAAAAAAAATAACATTTTCCTTACGTCCCCGCGGTAACTCTTCCGAAAAAATCATACGTGCGATTGTGGTAATGTTTGCACCATTTTAAATTAGCCGTTACATAAAGTTTTATATATGAAAATGTGCGCAATTTCATATAGAATACAACGAAAAATAATTGAAGGTTGTAGCTTTTCTCATTTTCGAAATATTTGCATATAAATCACGATAAATAGAAAAAACCACGTTCGGTCAACTTTGACTCTACCGAAAAGGTCTAAAAACGCAACTGTAAGCTAAAACTCTTATATTTTAGTAATATTCAATCATTTGCCTTCATTTTGCAACAAATTGGAAGTCTCTAGCACAATATTTCGATTTATGGTGAATTTATGAAAAAAACTTTCCTTCCCTCAGCGCGTGGATTCTCCGCCATAAATTTCCGAATTGCGTACATCACATTCTCGGAAAATTTGCTCCGTTTCATATTAGGCATTTCATAGTTTTATATATGAAAATGTGCGCAATTTCATGTAGAATAAAAGGAAAAATATTTGAAGGTTGTAGCTTTTCTAATTTCCGAAATAATTGCATATAAAAAAAAAAATTATAAAAAAATTTCGACATTTGGTCATTTTTAACTCGTCGGAAATGGTCGAAAACTGCAATTGTAAGCTAAAAGTCTTACAGTATCGTAATATTCAATCATTTGTATTCATTTTGAAACAAATTGGAAGTCTCTAGAACAATATTTAGATTTACAGTGAATTTTTGAAAAAAACATTTTTTTACGTCCGCGCGTTACAAATTCGTACATCATTTTGTGATAATATTTTTCCGGTGTTGCTTTTATTGTTTTACAATGTATTATATATCAAAATGATTGCAATCTAGTGTACAATACAACGAAAAAAAAGAAACTCGTTAGCTTTTACCGTTTTTTGCACAGCGTGATTTTAATACAATTATGTATGAATTTTTTTTTCGCTACCATATATCGCATTATTTACATATGATAATGATATTATTTTTCATTTCTGATGATTGCATACTAAACTTCAGGCAATGACAAAAAAAGGAGCCAAAAATGAACTCTTAAACTTCAAAACTAAGTGCGCTGTGATTTTTTTAAAAAATTATTTTTTCCGCTTCCGCGCTCACTCAAAATCGGCTCCGGCATTCGGGGGAGTTTTTTATTTTTACGGCTTCGGCGTTTAAGGGTTAAAAGCATAGCTGCATCCCCTCCCAATTTTTTTACACGAGATACACAAGGAGGGCACCTTAGGAGAATCTCCTCCTCATTAAAAACATGCAAGTCTCTGGAATAAACTACCCCTTTCAGCATGTTAAAGAATCTGTGCGATGTGATAGCCTCAATATTTCCACTTTTGGGGGGTTTAAACTTTGATAGTAAAATAGCTTGCGTCTCATTGCCTGCTTTTATGAGTAAGTTCTTTCCATATCGTTTCAGATTACCAATAGGAATAGAACCCACTCTGTTCTCAATACATTCTGCAGCTTTAATGAAATTTTCCCTTCCCTCCTTGTAACTGGCAACATGCAATATAGGGAGAGGAAGCGTCCTGGTATATGTTGCTGGTCCACATTCTTCATTCTTAGGAACAAAATCGAATGGCTCATCGTTCAAATTCCTCACTGAAAACACCTTGGTGCTTAAAACAGTCATTTAGAATGTGGCCATTTAATTTCAGTTGTGCCTCACTAGCTTCTTGGGGAGAGGAAAATCTAATGTATGCAGGAAAAGACTGCTTGTCTTTTTCTAGAAGCATTTTAATCCTCTCCATCTTACCAAACTGTTTTGTGACACTATGCAAGCACTCATAGTCCAACGAAAGGCTTGCATTAGTGCAATAAAGCATTCTATTATTCATGTCAAATCCACCAGTTTTAATAGCACCCTGGTGTCTCAGCGCATGGTTCTGTGTGATAGCTGAGCTCATATTCATGTCCATGCCTAAGTTGTCGCCAGTGCCGTTAAGTCATCAGATCCAAGGGAGGGTAAACATTGGTCGATATCCATAAATTCAAATATATTTGTGGACTGCTTGGTTATATCAAGAGGGTATCGTGGGTCAGTCAGGTATTCAAATTCTCCATCAATGGCACAAGTGAGAGTCGACTCCCAATGGGCCACCCCATACCCTACCCTTACGGGATAGCACCAATACACTTGCAGTGGCCCAGGTATAAGCCTATCCGCCTGCTGGGAGTTCTGCCCCCACTAATGAGGACTGACTCCCCACTCCAAACGTATTGGTGGGCTTCCGGACAAAAGCCAGGAGTCCCATCCCAAACACCAGCCCTCCCCCTGGATTCCAATGGGCTGATGTTTGGAGATGGTTCCGCCCTGAAGGTAGCAATGGGAGGGTCCCATCATTACCTCTTGGGTCCAAACCTTATCAGGTGGCGACTCAACCACCACAACTCCCACAATTAACTTCGAATGCAAACCCCTTCCAAAACACAATCCCTTCTCAGACTCACCTAAGCAGTAAAATTTAACAAGAGTTGAAAATTCCACAAAATTATTCCGAAATGCTGGTAAAAAATATTATGTGAAGGAGAAGGATGTAGTAAGAATGAAAAAATTGCAGAAGGAAAAGTTCTGACTAATTTAGTTGGATCAGCAGCTGGGCCCCAAGGACCAGTGAGAAAGCAACCCCACCAGGCATCAGGTCCCAGCTGCTGGTCCCTAAACCCTTACCCATGCCAAGGGGTCAGCATCTAGGGGGTCTTAGGCATTGAAAATTTATATATTATGTTGGATCTCATGAATTCTTGAAGTTTGTCCTTATAACTAAAGAAACCACCAATTTTCTTAGGGTTCAGAGGAATTAGGTTTAATTTCAAAACTCATAGTTAGTTTTCAATAATTTGTTTAACCTTGGAACGTAAATTGTCGGAGTGAATAAAGGGAACTGGTACATACAAAGTTAATTTAGGAACATTAAAGTTCAATGTAGACTTGTGTAATGGTAATTGCTGTATAGCAAAGAAAGATAAAGGGAAAGGAAAACGCATCTTCGAGAAATTCTGCAGCAAGGAGGCATTCGCGCCCGTGTTGGAGGCGCAAGTTCTCGCGGTTGTTCTGGAATCGTCGGGCATGTTGTGGAGCGTAACACGCGCCTAAGTGTCGTGAGAAACGCAGCAAAATATGATGCAATATTCCCTCGAGATTCTTCAAAATCGTTCTCGTAATCTCGGGAGTCTGTGACGCTCGCCATAGCCCCCGCCCCCAGAATGCCGTATAAATATGACGGACGAAGTAGGAGAAGGCAGATCATCAGTTAGTCACAGAGTAAGAGATCATCAGTACGAGCCACAGATCAGGTTATCAGTGAAAGATCAGCAGCAGAGATCATCAGAGTGAGATAAGAGAAGAAGGACGAAGGATCAGAGAGAACAAGGCGCTCGAGAGAGTTTGGTCGAATTCTGGTCAAGTCGTCGTCAGGAGTGGACGACCGAGTTTTTCAACGTAGAGCAAGACTTCAGAGAAGAAACGTTCTGCAAGAGGTTTAGAGAAGTTCCTGCCCTTCGAGTATCAAGAGTAGACATTATTTTCTGCAATACGGAGGCAAGAAGGAGTCTACAATTAGAGTTCTCCTTTTGTGAAGCCATCGCTTCGAGTTGCAAAACTGGTCGGCAAGTACTTTCATTACCTCACTGTTCCCCCAGTTCATGCAATGTAAGATTTTACCTTTTTTATGTAAATAGGAGACACCATTCTGCATTTATCTTTGTTAGTAAGCTTGTAAATAAACCTTTGTTGTGTTAGTGTTTCTTTCTATATTCGTATCCCCAGTTTCAACTGTTGGTGTTGAATTCTTTTTGTTTATAATAATATCGAACCTGAAGCGGACCTTTCTCTCGGTTCGTAACATTTTGGAAACAAACCTTGCTAACATTTTGTTGATAAAACTAAACACTAAATTTCTTGGGAATGAGTTTTTAGTGAAATAATCATTATGAAAAGAGACCCAATCTGAGGTTTATCTAAGTGCTCTAAAAGCAAGAATGGTGATTGCATTTATTTTAAAAGAACGGAAACATGAACTAAAAAAATTGGTGCCTAAACCTGTAAAGGTATTTTTCCTGAAAACAGAAGTACTAAAACCGTGGTTATGTCTAATAACCTTAACATCTAAAAATGCAAGAGTATTGTCCTTTTCTTCTTCTAAAGTAAACTTCATGTTAGGATGTGTTATTAACATATTCCAAAAATAATTGACATTGCCAGGAATATTTGAATAAGGTAAATTTATCATCAACATCTTCTGTAAAATGTTTGTTTAAAACTCTCCAGGCAATTATTTAAAAATTCTTCCTCCAAATGACCCATAAAAAAGCAAACAACGGGCCTAATGGGGACCCCATTGCAACTCCCCCGACCTACAGGTAGAGTTGCTTATTAAAGACGAAGTTGAATCTTGCAAGTTCTAAAAGGGTTTTAAAAAGTTATCCATTAAAACGATAAAAAAAATTCAGCATCACTAAAACCTTATTTAGGATAATTTCAATGGTTTCAGAAACAGCTACGTTAGTGAATAAGGACTCAACGTCTAGGCTAGACGTTGAGTCCATCTTGTAACAGCACTTGCTGTTGAAAATCAAAACCATTCTTTAAAGTAAATTTCGTTACAGAATATTCGTTTAGAAATTTAACCAGAAACTTTGAGATGTTATAGGCAGGACTGTTGTAGGACGACATTATGGGTCTCATTAGTATACCATCCTTTTGCATTTTAGGAAGTCCATATAATATGCCAAAAGAAGAACCTGTAACAAATAGTTTATGAAATACCTCCTCATTAATGATCCCATCTTGTTTAAGTGTTCAAAAAAAAAAAACGGTAGATTTTGTCCTCTTTTTTTTGTAAATGTCAACAAAGTTAGGTTCACCAATAAGTTTGAATTTAGAGTTATCCGACAGAATTACATTCATTTTTTCAAGATAGTCAACCTTATTATGAATTACTATAACTTTCCTTTGTCAGGTTTGCATATTACTATGTTATCAACTTTACCAAGTTTCTTCATAATTTCAGAGTCCTCTTTTCCTAAAATATGGAGGCCATTTTACCTTAAGTTTCTTATATGTGTCGTGAAGTAACAAGGACAATTTCTGTTGCAAGCTAGAATGTTAGAATAGTTAAGACCCTTGAGTCTCTGAAAGAGCA
The DNA here is from genome assembly GCF_015104395.2 of Macrobrachium nipponense. Taxonomy (NCBI): domain Eukaryota; kingdom Metazoa; phylum Arthropoda; class Malacostraca; order Decapoda; family Palaemonidae; genus Macrobrachium; species Macrobrachium nipponense. The sequence goes on from NC_087200.1 coordinate 74,344,194, forward strand.
CCTCGAAAGGAAAATAAAAATATGCAAAGTTAGGTCTGTAAGAAGGGACACAGAAGTCAAGGCCAAACGACAACAAAAATTCTTCTCTTTTGGAAAGGATATAATTAGAATAATTAAAAATAAAGGTATTACGATTGTTAAAATCAGGAGTACATATCCCCAAAGCTCTCAACTTTATCTGGTGGCGAGAATGAACATCAGTAATAAAATCATTAATACAATCAGATTTTATACCCCTAACTAGAATAACTAGCTCTACACAAATAACTAGAAAATAAAATTTACATTTTTCCTGTTGTGGGAAATTGGGAAACCTTGCTTTTGCTTGCTCATAAAAATATTAAAGAAATTCAGATTCGTTTCTTTCGTGATATGTTTTAATGATCGCTACACGACTGGAAATGAAAATTAATTTTCTCATGATTCTAGCATAAGGTCGCCATTTTGTTCCGAACTGCTCGTTCAATCCTGGAAAATGTAATCTAACACTAAAAAAAATTGGCCTTGAATGGAGAAACGAGAGATCACAATAAAAGAAAAGAAAAAAAACACTATGGCCAAAGGCCAATATAACTGAGAAAAGAGGAATTTACATAAAAGCTGGACTTCAGTTTTAAAGGCACTATATTTACATTAATTTACATAGGTCCAGGAACTAATAAAGTGGTTGATTGCCGATCCTCCGGAAACACGTGGCTGGACAACCAGACACGGAGTTCAGAATTTTGCGCAAACAGGTTATTGTAATGCAAGACTTATTCCAAGGGGTTCCCAATTTCTCCCACAATCAAGACACAGTGTTTGTCTGGAAATCCTGGGCTTGGTAGTCTTCTTATCTGCTGATATTCCTGTGCACTATGCAGGTATAAAAATACTTGGAATTTCCCCAGAGGAGGCAGGGGGAGCAAAACGGGTTAAGTGAAGTCTGCAAGGCGAGGTCTGAGGAGGTTCTGAGTTCCTTTAGTTCTGAGCAAGTTCTGAGAGCGAGCTGCTGTGTCCCTGCCCTTTTAGAATTTCTCCAGGTAGGCTCCGCCCAAATCCGGATTTTCCCTGTGGGGGGTAATTCAGGATAGCCAATGGAGCAAAGAAAGTTTTCTAGAGAACGGAGGCTTTCAGTTCATAAGGGGCAACTTGCATATAGACAAGGATGAATAAATCTTGTTATAAGAAATCTTAACTTTCCTTGGTTCTGGCTTAAAATCTTGAACACCTACCCATTCTAGGGGACATTTCAACCTTAGACGGGTTGGAATGGACAAGACAAGCCAGAAACAAGGAACAATGACAAATATAAATTACTGAGCCTTCCATACTCCCTTGAGTGGACTTATAATATAAGCGAGATTCAAACTCTGCCGATGATAATATTAATGAAGGTTTACTCGACAGGTAGAGGATTAATGATTAATTAGAAAATAAAGTGTGATGTGACTAAAGAATAACAATTTGCTATATTCCAATAAAGAATACTCTTAAAATATAACGTCACACTGAGAATGACAGTTAAAATTTTTTCCTAGTCAGGAATGCTAAGTGCCTAGGAAAGGACACTGTGCCAATTGTGGCACTTTTATAATAGTAGTTCATATTGAAGTACTAATTTATAAGGTCTGAATAGCTGGCGGGTGTGACTCTGCCTAAGCAGAGCATACAGTATACAATAAATGCCTAAAGGTAGTAAAAAAAAGGAAAGGAAACTATGGAAGAGAAGATATAGGCAGTATGAAAGACAGAAAGTTACAAAAGGGTCAGAAGGAAGTAGAAGTGGCAGAATCTCGCATTCTCCTCTGGATGGAGATGGTCAGAATTCTCTATATGAGGGTGGCACTGTGCCAGGCACTAGTGTGGAGAGACTATTGGCTCTCGAAAGGTTTCGGAAAACCTCGATGCCCTTTTCCCTTCTTCCTTCCACCTCTCTGAGGTCGGTTTGATGATGCCATTGGGGGGCCTTGAATGATTCAAGCCCTTTGAAGATTCTGCAGGGGCACCTGCTGTTGCGACAACTAGGGCCTTGGCACTCATCCCCGTGCCTAATGCTGCGTGGCTCGGTTCCCTGAGTTCTTCGGCCAAATAGGATTTGGCAAAGTCATTACTCCGGGACCGGTTAGATGCTGACGGAGGGGGATTGGAAGAAGTAATGGTATTCGGGATAGGCTTACCCGTTGGGACTGACTCTGGGGTGGTTTGCAATGCCACACCATTGGTGGAGTGTCCACTATGGAGGATTCCTATTGGAATTGGCTCTTCCTCGACTGCTGGCATGGGTAGTGGGGCCAAGCCAGCAGAGGGAAAGCGACCAGGACTTAGAGCTCCAGGAGGGAGACTCGTGGCTTGCCTTGGCACTGGCACTGAGGCTGTTCCTGGCTTAGTGAAAGGACCCGAACATGGCTCAACATCCATGAGGGACGGAGCCTGGCACTGCCTGGCAACTCCAAGTGGCACTGGCTGTCCAGAGGTAGTTCTTGGATGCCCGTGGCACAGGTCTGGAGCTATGTGAGGGCGAGGGCCCTGATACAGTATAAAGGTAGGAGGAGACTTAAAATCTTGTCCTAGCAGGACATCATAACCTCCTGGTATATAGGTTGCTACTGCTATGGTACATATCTTAGAACGGTGAGGTCGTGTGACTCAACCGTACAGTAGGAAAGAGTATCTTGACATGGTTGAGGCTCTCTATTGGGATGAATTGGTGCCTATCAACCCGAGATCCATAGGGAATTTTATCTTCTCGAATGATGGATACCTGCGCACCAGTGTCGTCAAAAGTTCGGACCTGTTGGGCAGGATGGCGACCTCTGGGAGGTGTGACAAATATAGGGCCCTGAGCAGGAAGGCCTAGAGCTGAAGGATTCGTTACGGCCATAGTAATGACAGAAACAGGAGCTTCTTGGGGCATCCCGCCCAGGCAGCAGTGTGCCCATGCACTTTGCATGAGTCACAGAAACTCTTGCTACAATCAGGCCTGGGCCTGTTGTTTCTGTTCCAATGGCCGTTATTCTTATCATTAGGATGATGGAGTAGTCCATTCTGAGGAGTAGCAGCAGTTTGCTGAGGAGGATCCACCTTTGAGAGGTAATGCTCCGTGGTGTGACCTGGCTTATTACAACACCCACACACAGGTTAACATGGAGGAATATTGGAGTACTGGGTAGGCTGAGAGGTGGCAGCAGGAGTAAGAGGGAGAGCAGGGCATATTTTCTTTTTTTCTTTATAGAACTCTGCAGCGGATGGTGGGTGTCATAGGCGTCTGCCCATTCACAGCACTCCAAACTAATTTTAGGGGCCCTGTCCATCAAGTGGGTGGCAAGATCAGGGGGGCATAGGACAGGAAGTCCTCTAACTGAAAGACTTCTAAAACCTCCTCAACAGATGTTGCTTTGAAGGCCTTTGTCCACCAATGGAATGCCGGGGTCTTCTTGGCTACCCACTCTGTCCAGGTCTGGTTAGCTTCCTTGGGCATAGTCCTCCATTTCTGCCTCCACCGGTCTGGGGTCAACTTGTTAGCCCCAAGGTTTGCCTCTCCGATGAGGGCGAGGAGGGCCACTTCCTGAGGGGTTGGATTGAAGTTCTCAAACACCTGCTCGACATGATCGAGCCACGTGTCAGGTTCGTTATCGTCCTGTCCTAATGAGGGCGCCCATGCTGTGGAGGTGAAGTTGTGAAGGAGGTGGGGCAGGGGGGTGTGGCACTCGGGGGTGCCAGAGTGGCACTCTGGACTGCCATAGCCAGTTGATGGGCTCTATCTGCAGCTTCTCTTCTCTTCTCTCCTGGGCTTCTCTTTCTTTCTCCTTTTCGGCTGCTTGGAATGCCCTCTCAGCTGCTTCTCTTTTCTCTTGTGCTTCCCTCTCAGCTGCTTCTCTTTACTCTTGTGCTTCCCTCTCAGCTACGTCTCTTTTCTCTCGTGCTTCCCTCTCCTTCTCCCTTTCAAATGCTCTCTCTTTGGCTGCTTCCTTCAGCTTATCGTTCACCCAATTGATCAGTTATGGGCCCTCCAGCCCCTGGCTCTTCCGGCTTCTGTGAAGGCCCTGGCCTCATCCAGTGCTGCGTTACTGGCCATCTTCTCAGCAGAAGAACACTGCCAGTACTTAGCAAGATGACCATAAAATCCCTGAAAATACAGCTACTACTGGTGCGTAGCGCAGCTGAAAACTCACGCCGTAAAATCTCTGTAATTTACAGTTCGGCAGAAAACTTGACGCCAATAATGGATTTGGCAACAAATTTAGTAAATGTCGAAATCTCAATGCGAGTACAGGTTTGTGGTACAGGTTTGTGGATAATAAAAAAGGAATCTGGCCACGAATTCCACGGAAACTCAACGTGAAAAATCGTGGGATAGCAAATGAATTTCGTAAACACGGAAATCTCAACGCTAATACAGCTTTGTGAATAAAAACGAAAGAATCTGGTCACGAATTCATGGAAACACTCAACGTGAAAAGTGGTCCATGCAGTTGATAATATAAAATAAATATGGGGTCTCCCTTTTTTTATATCGTCTCGAGGACAAAGACGAAAAGGGGATAAAAGTTATTTTTCCTTTTTTACCAACGCAAATCCCTGGTCTATCTTACCCTTTCAACCTAGTTATGTTCAGAATTTGTATTTTAAACACTAGTTCATATACATTAAAGGGAAGATGAAGAACCAGAATAAGAATCTCTCACCGTTGCATGATCTACCACCTCAGCACAACCCCCTAACATGTACCCCCTTTCACTCTTGCAATCTCTCACGAACCTAAGACCTTCCAATTCCGCCAATTTAAATCCCCAGAGAATTAGGCCTACACACAGGTCGGCTTGACAGAAGAGGTGAATCACACAAAATTTTCAAGGCCATGATAGAGAAAGTTGGGTGGGGTTATCATGTGCCCTTTGTGTAGGCAATAAGTATATGCCCTTATTATTCCTCTGCACAGAAAAGGAAAATGCTTACCGTTAATCTTTCTTATTCTGACATTAAGAATATACATTAACACTTTTTTTTTTTTTTTTTTTTTTTTTTTTTTTTTTTTTTTTACTGACTCATCTATTCTTTTGTTAATAAACAGCCATGGATAGGGCTCGAGTAGACACGTGGCCAGAGATTTGAATTCTATCCTGTTTAGACCTGTAGGTGCTCGCGAGCAAGAGAGAGAGAGAGAGAGAGAGAGAGAGAGAGAGAGAGAGAGAGAGAGAGAGAGATCGAACAATGAACAGCGCATAGATTCACGTAAAAAAAAAATATCTTTACAACGTAAGATTCGTGATTAAACTTGCAATTCACGAAATATAGCACTTATTTTCGTTTTGAATTTACTCCCTAAATACCTCTATTCTTTATGCTGCTGTGTCCCTGCCCTTTTAAAACTTCTCCTGATAGGCTCCGCCCAAATCTGGATTTTCCCTGTGGGGGGTAAATTCAGGACAGCCAATGGGTGTAAGGAGAGTTTTCTAGAGAACAGAGACTTTCAGTACTAAGGGGCAACTTGCATATAGACAAGAATGAATGAATCTTGTTATAAGAAATCTTAACTTTCCTTGGTTCTGCTTAAAATCTTGATATATATAATATATATATATATATATATATATATATATATATATATATATATATATATATATATATATTATAAATAGTATATACATATATACATACATACACACACACATTATATATATATATATATATATATATATATATATATATATATATATATATATATATATATATATGTATATTATTATATATCAATATATATATATACACATATACATACTATATATATATATATATATATATATATATATATATATTATATATATATGTATGTATATATGTGTGTATGTATATATATATATATATATATATATATATATATATATATATATATATATATATATATATATAATGCACTTGCTTGTACAATCTCTTATGTTACAAAACAAGAGCAAAATGACTAATCTTGTACAATAATCAATTACAAGAGAAAGCCAAACTAAATAAATAAAAAAAGTCCAGACTCTATGCAGAGAATGCCAAAAACAAAGCAGAAAAAATGAATATTTAGTTCTCCCTAGAAGACATTTTGGTGTTCATACAAGGATTAAAACACACACACACACGTACGTGCGTACGTACGTCTTCCTCTTCTTTATCTAACTTTCAAGTCTCCAAATTCCCCAAATTCTATTTGTCCAAACTTCGACCCCGTTTTTTTTACCAGTTTTATGGTTAGCGCTGTTTCGCTTTTTAACTCCCTAGGCTAAAATGGGACTCAATGAGGTCTTCTTAACAGATCTTCCCCGAAGTTTACGAAAACATTTCAAAACTATTAATAAAAGCAATGTTTGATACGTCATGTGGCTGCAGTTTACAAGATGGAAATATTTCATCTTGAATCGCATGTAGCTGAGCAAAGGTGTTCCTGTTGAGAAAATATTTTAGATTGCTGTGACGCGTGAAAAAAGCACAAGTACTTACGAAGTTCGAAGCTATTCCATATCTTCAAAAAATTAATTCAGCATTAAATAACTTCCTAATGTTCTGTTTTCAGATGGCTCTCTCTCTCTCTCTCTCTCTCTCTCTCTCTCTCTCTCTCTCTCTCTCTCTCTCTCTCTCTCTCTCTCTCTCTCTCAGCTCGACTTAACCTTACGCCTACTATGAGATTTAGGGCCTCTGTAACACGGTTTTTTAGACTTAGCATCGGATGTAGCTGAAAGTTGAAATATGTATATTTTACAACCACACACAAATTTTGTCAGCATTATCAATAACCTAAACCCGACAGTCTTAATTTTTATAGAGTAAAAATTATCTAGCAGACGCCATGGCCAATGATTATGAGCCAAGAGTCGAAAAACATTCATTACATAAGCAAGGTAAACACTGTTTTACGAAATGTTGCCCCGCCCATCCACCAGACAGAAACTCATTCACCTTGTTCCATCGGCTCTGAAACCCATAGCAGTCAAGAATGGCTAACAAAATTTGGAATTGTCCTCGTGGTTGCAAAACTGCATTTGTCTTACGACTTGCAACTTTATACAGTCAAGGGAAAGCCCGTGGCCATACTTACTATAGCCTGCATAGGTAATTATTCAGTTTCTAGTTTAAGTCCAATGTTTATGGTCTGATTTGTATTTAGTGTAACGTGATTATAATACTTGCAATGCCATTCAGGATTTTGAACATTTCCATTAACTATTCATTATGCCACCAAGAGAGAGAGAAAGAGAGAGATTGTATGTAATCAGTCTTGATATAACTATTTTTGTTAAAATGTGATTTTTATCCAAAGTAAATACAAGCTTATACGTGCTAAAATCTCAAGCAGACCAACGGATCATCCGATATGATTTTTTTTCTTCTTCTTTAGGCCGTACGACCATGTTGGATATAAAGACTCGATGAATGGCGGAACGATACATAGAAGTGGGTGGGGTATCTGTGCTAGCGTAGTAATACTACTGTAGCAGTAGTGCCGCAACAGTATAGCAGTAATATACATGAATTAAACGTTTAGGCCAACTGCTGGGATCCTTGAGGATCATTTAGCACTTCTTACAACTACTCGAGAAATGAGTTTTTATAGCCAGAAGTTAAATTTTCTAATCCAACAATGCCCATGATAGCCTTCAGTGTTATCCTGAGTTATAACGAGGCCAAAGTGGGTGGAGCCTCATGAAGTCATCATTCTGATGATAATTATTGGTGAAGGTTTAAAGCCAAAATACGGTACCAGCTATTTTTTTTTTTTCAGTAAATTGGTAGTCAATAAATAAAAATTGCTTGACATTGGATATAGCAGTTATCAAATCAATGTTGTCTATGTTTTTTAATATTACCAACTATTCCCTACATCTTGTCAATCTGATTGTGACCTATAAAGTAGACTGTAATTTCTTAGGGCACTTATTTTGGGCGTTTTTGTATTTATTAACATATTTTGTTGATTTGTTCATTATGACAATTATCAGTGGAGAGGTTTCAGAGTTCATAAAGGTGTACTGCTTTGCTTGTATTTAAATTTTAATTTCATTGTTGCCAGGGGTCTAGCCTTCGTTATGTATAGCCAATCATACATCGAGAAAGAGGGAAGAAATGCTGTCATAAGTTACGTAACGAGTGCGTTCGAAACCTTTTCTCTGAGTAAGTTGGCCCGTCTTTAAAAAAAAAAAGTCACTTTTACATTATAAGTACCAAATTTATTCAACCTACGTAATGCATAATACAGTCAAAATTTATGTATGGATATAATGTGTATTCTGAATAAGCGTTATATTTATGAAATGCATAGATAAAAAGTTATTGCAAAAAAAACCGTGTTACACAGGCCCTGAATCTCAGTAGGTCGCAGTTTTAGTGGGTCTTTCTAAAACTCATAGAACGGCTGACTTCATGATTTGTTTTGGAAAACGTTTTACGGACGAATGCCCTTCCCGAATCCAGCTTTTCCCTAAAACGCAGGTAATTCCCCATCAAAATAATTACATATATCTAAATCCTGTGAGCAGTATGCAGAATTTGATCTTGCACAGCGCGAAATACGTATTAAAAATACAGTGCATTAATAAAAAGTTACAATTTAACTTGAAGAATCTTAAAAGCTATAAAGGATTTTTAAACAAATAAAACGATTCTTCTTCTATATGTACCAGCAGTTCAACCTCCAGTATCTTGATCCAAGATCCCCCAGATCATCGTGATCAACTGTAACTTCCGTGCTTCATAAACGTGATAAGGTGAAAAAAGTCAAACCCAACTGCGACCTATATCCAAGGTATAATTTGCTATAGGTTTGTTTGTTTGTTTGTATGGTGTTTTTACGTTGCATGGAACCAGTGGTTATTCAGCAACGGGACCAACAGCTTTACGTGACTTCCGAACCACGTCGAGAGTGAACTATCACCAGAAATACCCGAGAATCGAACTTGCGGCCACCGAGGTGGCAGGCTAAGACCAAACCGACCACGCCACTGAGGCGCTCAATTTGCTATAGGGAACACGACTAGATATCCCCCAATGACACTGTACCAAACCAAGACTGCCTCATCTGTGAGATGATTATGCTAGTTAACCTAATGGTGGAGAGAGAGAGAGAGAGAGAGAGAGAGAGAGAGAGAGAGAGAGAGAGAGAGAGAGAGAGAGAGAAATTTATTGCAAAATCTGATAGGTTTCTTTATTGATTCACTGACTGTAATGGTCACTGATGCCTCTATCACGAAAAGAAACCTGTGATGTATAATGTAAATAAAAAAAAATACTTATTTGCTTGAAGGATTTCCATTACTCCAAAAGTATCGA
>NC_087200.1:74360981-74422470 GCF_015104395.2 Macrobrachium nipponense
CAGATAACCTGTTAAAACCCACTAAGCAACAGCTGGGGTTCTTGTCTTTGGGTGGCGTCAAAACCAAAACCTTAGTCAACGAATTTTTATCAAATAATGTTGGACAGTAATATTTGAATAAAACTATCATCCTACTGTGCATTTCAGGGCCGTTTCTATTAATAGACTTTCGTCGATAAAATCTTTGCAAGACATCAGATTCATTCATAGTACTTTGGAATTAACATTTGTGGCAAAAATATGCTGATGTCTAATGTTGAAAATTAAGGCATTATCAGAGTAAATCAAAGAAATTTAATGGAAACTTAGCTAAATTTAGTAAGCACCCAGAGAGATTCTACTTTTAACATGAACTATGAGATGAAACGTAATAGCAGGGTTCCCAGTAATATGTTAATGACCGTAGAAACAAATATTTGGCCCCCTTGAACGATAAGCAATACCTTGAGTAAGATATGTGATCATTATCAAAATTGTACGATAATATACTATAAAAGGATGATAATCTAAACAGTTTTTGAACAGCCAAAGCAAATAAAGAAATTGTTAAGCGATATTATCTAAACTTAACAGAGTACAGAGTTGACACTACTACTACTTTGCCTCTTCGCGCTCGTTACCTGCCATAGCAGTTGAAACCAAAAACAGAAACACAGATTCGAGTTAAATTACACACACACACACACACACACACACACACACACACACACACACACACACATATATATATATAAAATTGATTAATTATATCTATATATACATATATATATTAATATTACTCATTATATATAATATATAATATATAAATATGGAATAATTATCACATCGTCGTGATTCCTTAAATTGAAATTGGGGATTCGAGCAATCAAATGGGTCGTTTGAAACAATCTAAATTCGGCCTTCTAAATCATCGGCGAATTGATATATTTTCATATCTGTAAACCGAAGGGGAATTTTTTTAGTTGATAATAATTTCGTCCCTCATTCGATCCCATGAGGGGACGAAATTATTATCAACAAAAAATAACAACAAAATTCCCCTTTGGTTTACATATATGAAAATATATAAATTCCGAGGTAGAGCGAATTAGATATTAAAGGACATTTGTAGCTCGAATAATATATATATATATCTATATATATATATATATATATATATATATATATATATATATAAAACGCTTGCTATAGAAAGCACCATCATTCCAATGTTGAAAATGACGGTAATATTAAGGTTTCCACTGACGATACCACAGGTAATGAATAGGAATTTGGTATATATACACATATATATATAAGACAATAGTATAGCAAAAGGAATTTGGTAGATATACATACGGCAATGTTACTATTTCCATTGTGCAATTTTACGTTGACTATAGGAATGCATAGCAGTTATAACGCGATTTCTACTCACCCCTTCCCTATCAGCTATACAAAATGTTTGGAATTGGTGAAATATAATTATAATGAAATGAAAATACGATCATTTAGAGGTGTTTGGTACGATATTTAGGCGAGATATACTTGGTAACCTCGCATAATAGTTAGTTTTTATGGTGTTTTTACGTTGCATGGAACCAGTGGTTATTCAGCAACGGGACCAACGGCTTTACGTGACTTCTGAACCACGTCAAGAGTAAACTTCTATCACCAGAAATACACATCTCTCACACCTCAATGGAATGCCCGAGAATCGAACTCGCGGCCACCGAGGTGGCAGGCCAAGACCTTACCGATCACGCCAATGAGGCGCTTCCTTGCATAATAGTAAACACCGCCGACGACAGCTCGGGGGCAGGTTATATGAGACTGCTGCTTTCTCTATGAAAAGCTAAGCCTAGCAAAATGGCCTCGTGGCTGCAAGACTGCTTACCAGGGTTGGTTGGTTTTACAAAAAAATAAATAAAATAAAATAAAATAATCCGGATATTATGAGGAAAATGTGTGTTTTGTTTATAATTTACTAGTTTCATTTATATTATATATACTATATATATATATATATATATATATATATATATTATATAAATGGCTACCTTGCTAGGCTATTCGGCACCATAACAGATTGAAACAGGGAGAATATAGAAAGAACCAGAATGAGTGAGATGGTGAAAGTTTTCATATATATTTCCTTATTGATTCTTTACCTTTACTATTTAAATCTAGTAATATTTCTATGCCCTCAGTTTCATTTGTATTTCAGCCATCTACTTATATTACTTGAAAAATTAAGAGAAGAAAAATAAAAATAAGTTGAGCAGACATGCAAGTCTCCTACTAAGTAAAAGATCCTTTCCCGAGACCGATCTCAAGTCCAGTCTGTACCAACATTGCAGTCCCGTATTTTAAGGGTTAAGTCAGACCAGGACCAGGTATATGTGGTAATTCAGACTTCTTTAGCTTAGGCCTACTATGGAAAGTTTGAGAAACTTCTGTCCAAAGTTTCTGACAGCAACTTTTATAAAACAATTTTTTTCCCCATTATCATTTCATCTAACAATTTATTTATCATCATTTGACTATAGGTCACACGTAAGTATGAGATTAGGGTTTCAAGTTGCATACTTGTTCCCTTGTAGTGTCCAATAAGTATTCCGACATATAGCCTAAACTACCATAACAATATTTAATCTACTTATTTATACAATTACAAAGCAGTAAAGTATTAACGTTAGTGGGCAACTTGTACAGTAATTGAGGTTTGCCACTTTACCAACATAAAACAAGATACAACATGTAAGATGACGTAACAGTAAAGAGAAAGTTTAAGGACGACATTCGGGCCGAATGTTCGCACTACCTTTGTAAATATCTTTTCTCATATGTATGGTCCTTCTCTTCCATATACTAAATTGTAGTGTGATTCACGCCCTTTTCATCAATGTATATGTCTCGTGCGAATCCGTTTCCTCTATGTCAAACTTCGTGTATTTTCGGCTGTGATGAACACATCCACGGGGGGGGGGGGGGGGGGGGGGGCGTCCGCCCTTTTGTTTATGCTTGTTCGTGTTTCCCTCCGCACGCCGCCTTATGTACAGCCTCTCTACGGAATAGAGCTGCTCTGTGAGCAAGAGCCCGTGCTGACACAAGGTCGGCTTAATCATAAACAACAACAACGGAATAAAGCATTTACGGGCTGCTCTGTGAGCAAGAGCCCGTGCTGACACAAGGTCAGCTTAATCAAAAACAACAACAACGGAATAAAGCCTACGGGCTGCTCTAGGAGCAAGAGCCCGTACTGGCATAAGGCCAGCTTAATCTCAAACAACAGCAGAATAAAGTTAGTTCGATCCCCCTCCTTGTCTGACTCAGTCCTCACAAAACCACAAAGCCAAATGCCTAATGTATGCTACACGATAAATCTTGTTGAGCTTGAAATGTATTCCTTCTCTAATTCTCTGACTTTTTTTCTATTAGTTCATTACAGTTACCTCTGGCTGGTTTTATTTTTCCATTGAAACATTTACTGCATTGACCAGTTATATATTGTTATTGATAACTTGTAGATTCTGGGACATGTGAGCTCAGACTGAAGAATACAATAATCATAATTACAATTACTTAAAATGCGGTGGTACTAGCTCTCTGCTTAATTGTATTTTAACTATTTTTGCTTGAATGGGCCTATAAAAGTTTAAGTTCTGTACTACCCAAAACCAATGCCAAGTTTGTTTGTCTTTAGGCCTAAAGTATTAAATGTAGCCAGTTTTCGTAATTACATTACTTTTCAGTATAAAATCATAACAAATACTGGATTTTCTTTTATCCCTGTTGCAGTCAAAAAGTTGAGACTTCAGTTTACTTAGTAGGCATAGGCTATATCTAAAGTATCTTATGAGCCTGGTCTGACCATAAATCTGACTTAAGAACAGATCTGACTTACAACAGGTCTCAGAAACTGATCTTGCAGTAGGAGATTTGCTGTACTGTAAATTGTAATGAACTATATTATGTCTTCCCAAATAAAAAAAAAAAAAGGGGGGGGGTTTGGGGGGGGTTTCTAGGTATACTGTTCCACTCTTGATTATGTACACTCGGCAAGGAAAGTTAAGATACAGTTTTTTTAAATCTTCGGACATATATCGTTCAATAATGCCACACCTGGCAACTCTAGAAAGGGGACTGAGCTTCAAAATAGCGTTTGTTGTTTTCTAGATTTCCATTAACTTTACACCATAAAGATTCGGTAGAGGTCCTATAATCATTTATACTTGGATGTAGAAACAGGCTCTATATTATTCGTTAATGTTAGTTTGGTAACGTCAGTTCAGGGTAGAATATCGATCATCCTTTTTTTAAAACCTACTGTGAAACCTTATTCATAAGTAATGTTTGACACTAAACTGACGTAAAATTCATACGTAATTGAAGACGGATCTTAAACAATAAGAGAAAGTGTTTTAAAATTTGGGCAGTACTTGTGGAAATCGTGAGGAACAACACAGTAAAGAATGAAATATTATGACGATAGAGAGAGAGAGCGCGAGCATAGGCCTATCGATAGAGATACTTAATTAATTATATTTACTTTGAGAGATTAAGTGATAATATTTTTTCAAATGTTTCAAAAGTGGAGAGAGAGAGAGAGAGAGAAACTTGGAAGAGAGGAAGAGAGAGAGAGTGCGCAAGCATAGGCCTATCTATAGAGATACATAATTCATTATATTTACTCTGAGAGATTGAGTGATAATATTTCAAATGTGTTTTAAAAGTAGAAAGAGAGAGAGAGAGAGAGCAAAATCTGCTTACGTGAAAGCTTAGGCCTGTTTATAACTACTTAATTTCATTATATTTTCTTTGGGAGACTGAGTGGTAATTTATATATTTTTAAAATATGTTTTAGTAGTGGAGAGAGAGAGAGAGAGAGAGAGAGAGAGAGAGAGAGAGAGAGAGAGAGAGAGAGAGAGATCATTATAGCAGTGGTGACGGACTTGTGACGGGGGAAAGGCAGAAGAAAGAGCGGTGAATCGGTGCACAGATACCTGGGAAACAGGTTGATATGACTACCAAGATCTTGCTGCACTATGCTAGACGAAATTTGAAGGATCATAATATTAAAGTTAATTCTCTAAGAAATTCATACCCTAATCTTGATTTCATTCGACAGTTGCCGTAACATTCAGATTGTAAAAAGACGTGGAAAATTTTACACACAGGCTGCGGTCATTCTTGCTCTCTTGATATAGTCCGTACTATTGAAAATCGGGGTTCATCCACAAATCATTCACGAAAAAAGCTGTGTAAGTAAAAATATTTATTACCACAAATAACTCAACATGTATTGCACAAGCAATTAAAGTTTTATATCGCAAAAAATGCTGATGTGTTGGGAGATCTTTCAGCCTCGCGGCAAAGAAACGCAGTCGTGTAGCGCTGTAGGCTACTACGAACTGCTTTGTAATGGGAGCATATAGCCAGAAAATCTTTGAGCTGACCTGCTACTTTAACCTTGATGAAGATTTATGTTTAAAGACAGTAGCTTTGTAAACAGCAACTAGCATTCGATTCATGTCAACGTCAAAGTAATCTAAGTGTGAAATCCGTTACGTAAACCAGTATCCAGTGACTTGCGCTTTCCCGCTCGAAGTTCTAGGGCTCCTCCTTACATCATAGAAAACGCTCTTGCGGATGCAACTAGATTTGCTCAACCTACCATAGCCGTCGCAACATTGACTGCCATTGACGTCAGCTAATTTTAATCGCGTTGGAATACAAACAAGAGTTTGTAGAAACTAAAATAATTGCATTCACCACTTACGATGATGCAATAATATCCCCGTTCATGAAGGAAAACGAGTAAAAATTGTCGTCGTGATACATAGTAATACAATCAGAAATTCACATTCTATCTACCAGATCTCTATGAACGAATCCATCTGAGAAATTCCAATTACTTCGGACGTATATCGTGTTTTTAAGTATCTGAACGGTTTTGTTTTGCAGTTTTAACGTATATGATATAATTTGCAGTGCATTTTCATATTCTAGAGTAAATTTAGAGATATTATGTCTTTTCAGTAAAAAAATATGGGAAATTCGATGAATGAAAGCTAATGAAAACTGTATCTTCAGTTTTCTGTCGAGTGTACCTACCTATCAAACTAAAATTTACACAATACTGTATCATGGAAGCAGAAAAAGCTAAAAAGGTAAAAAAAAAAGGCCCAGTTTTTTTTACATTAGAAAACTATTCTATTATATCTTCCATAATTTAAAAAGGGGGGTTGTAAATATATTTGTTCTACTTTAATGTACGTGTCAAACTAAAGGTTACACAATAGAACAATGATAATGGATGGATCATAGAAGCAGAAAACAGCTAAAAACCAAAAAGGAAAAAGAAAAAAAAAACGCCCAGGTTTTTTAGATTAAAAAACCCGGCCGGGGGGGGGGGGGTGTCCCGTCCGGGTATCTATCTACCATGCCAACCCTGCTGCTTACTTGTTGTTGTTGTTGTTGTTTTTTTTTCAATAAAACCTGGAATACACAGACTCCCTGAAAACCACTCAAGAACCCTACAAGAAACATTGGTGCCAGTTTCAGGTAAATGAATCAGGTGTATAGAAACAACAAAATTGACACAGAGGCACACAAATGAAATAATGCAGGAGAAGTAGTGTGCTATACCAAGAACTGTGGATTTATTATGGTACTGATCATGCATTAAGGAAGTTAAGCTTCGAACACTGCGTTATGTTACATTCATTTAGCAGGACTAAGCAGGTACACATGTGCCAGATGTTTTGAGACAATATGAAGCAACAGAAACTCCAAGATAACAATGGTTTTTTCAGTGTGTAGGTCTTGGAACATAATTCAAGTTAAAGGAATCGAGAAATGCGCCATGGAACTGTTACACAATTATATTCACATCTGGTGGCCATTCCCTTATTGTACTCTACTTAAGAGACATGACTCATCGAAAAAATAAGAGAGAGAGAGAGAGAGAGAGAGAGAGAGAGAGAGAGAGAGAGAGAGAGAGAGAGAGAGAGAGAGAGGAAATGTAGGGTAGGTGTTTGATTGTGAGAATCAATATAAGAATTCCATATATACTACTACTACTATGGTTGCTATTGGACCGTGATGCCTGGTGGGGTTGCTTTCTCACTGGTCCTTGGGGCCCAGCTGCTGATCCAACTAAATTAGTCAGAACTTTTCCTTCTTTCTGCAATTTTTTCATTCTTACTACATCCTTCTCCTTCACATAATATTTTTTTACTAGCGTTTTGGATTAATTATGTAGAATATTCTACCTTTGCTGAAATTTACTGGACCTGTTAAACAGAAGAGATATCATAGCTGGGACTGGGTTTTATATCTGAAGCTAAATAGTGGGGACCGTGGCAGGACCGTCAACTGCCTGATAATGTTCAAACCTGAGTGATATCAGGCGGAACTATTTTGCGGGGCTGGACCACGGATTCCATGGGGGTCTAGTTTTGCGGATAGGTCTCTCTGCATTCTGTCCGGCTTTGCCCATAATGTGATTAGGGTGGGGATGATTGTATTCTTGAAATACTCTCAGTCCTATCAAGCGGGTTTGGCTTACACTTGGGCCACTCTAATCATGTTGTGCCATCCCCTGTGGGGTACGGTAGGGACGCGGACATTTGGGAGTTGGTTCTCACTTGTGCCATTAGTGGAAGAATAAACTCCATGAAAGGATGATGATATCTTTTTAAGGTTTTCAGGTTTTTTTTATTTAAATCTTTATGAAATTAAATAATAAAGATTCAAGTACCCCTGGGCCTTTGATGGTGGTGAATCGGCACAGTTAATGACTACTGGAACCTCCCCTGACAACCTTCCTCTGGAAAAATAAAAAAAACCTTCCAGTGTAATTACACTGAAACCCTATGCTCCTGTAAAGAGTAAAGGGAAATTAAGCAGAGATATGTTTGAAATTGGACCTGGAATATTTGAAAAGTCTTATGAAAAGTATTTAACTTTTCATCTGGAAGAAGATAGTTATGATATTTTTGCTGTTTATCGAGATATTGTGAAGTGTTGTGGCCGAGAGCCTAAGATTTCTTATGAAGGTAGAGGAAAGCTGACGGTGGAATCTACCTCAGCCAAAGAAACTGAAAAACTGAAAATATTATCACACCTTGGAGGAGTCAAAGTACAATGTGCAGTACATGCTTTTTGGAATCACTCCAAGGGAATGATATATGCTCCCAAACTGATGATGTACGCCGAAGAAAAACTTGTAGAGGAATTAAAAGATCAAGGTGTAATAAGAGTTGAGCGAATGAAGAATAAGGTAAATGGAGTCTCTGTACCACTTCCAATTTAATTATTACATTTAATTCTACTCAATTACCTACTGTAGTAAAAGCAGCCTGGCTCCGTTTCAAGATTAAACAATATATCCCAAGACCAAGGAGATGTTTCCATTGTCAAGAATTCGGACATATGTTAGGGTCCTGTAGACAGAAACTGCAAGGCAAGCCAGCCACTTGTGTCAACTGCAGTGAACCAGAGCATGGCATATGTAATAAACAAGCCTGATGTATACATTGTGGAGAAAATCATCCATCATCTTCACTTAATTGTGATGTATACATCATGGAAAAAGAGATTCAAACTTTAAGGGTAACAGAACGTATCACAGTTAGGGAGGCAAAAGAGAGAGTATAGAATCAATATGTTAGACTAGGAATAACCTTTTTCAGTGTTGCTGCCAACCGAAAGAGAAATATAAATATTAATAAGGATAATTTAAATAAGAAACTGGTGACGACCCATACTCGTGCTTCTTTGGAGGCGGCGCCAATTGTTGCTGGCGCTCCTTCCTCTTCGGAGGCTGCGCCAGTGATTTCTAGTGCTCTTGCCTCTCTGGAGGCTGCGCCAGTGA
This sequence comes from Macrobrachium nipponense, assembly GCF_015104395.2. Lineage (NCBI taxonomy): Eukaryota > Metazoa > Arthropoda > Malacostraca > Decapoda > Palaemonidae > Macrobrachium > Macrobrachium nipponense. The sequence goes on from NC_087200.1 coordinate 74,369,842, forward strand.
TTTCTGGTGCTCCTGCCTCTTCGGAGGCTGCACCAGTGATATCTGGTGCTCCTGCCTCCTCGGAGGCCATGCCAGTGATTTCTGGTACTCCTGCCTCTTCGGAGGTGGTGCCAGTTGATTCTGGCACTCCTGCCTCTTTGGAGGCAGTGCCAGTGGTTTCTGGCACCCTTGCTTCTATGGAAGCAGAGCTAGTGATTTCTGGTACACCTTCCTCGGTGGAGGCTGTGTCAGGTATACTTGGCACTCCCACCTCTCTGGAGGCTGTACTAGCTGTAAATGCTTTGGAGGATGCACCAGTGTCCAATCCTCACACCCCTCCTCAGGAGACACCAGATTTGTCTGCCTTTCCTGAGACTGATAACCTCTAAAAAGGAAGGCAGCCCTAAACAATCGGTCTCCTTCCAGAAAAAAAGAGCAAGGTTGTAAGATGAAAGCTCTTAAAAGAGGCTCTAATGTAACAGCCTCTAAAGGAAAGTAAAATTCATTAATTTTTTCCAGTGAAACTGTCAGGGATTAAGAGCTAAATGGGAAGAATTAAGACTGCTCATATCAGAGGTGTCTCCTGTTTGTATAGCTCTGCAGGAGACCATGATTGGTAATAATACGTGCCCCAGCCCATGAGAGTATACATCCTGACATTCCACCTATAATTTAAATATTGGAAGCCATAGTGGTGTCGTTTTATATGTTCAAAATGACACCCCTCAAAATTCTATTAGTATCCAATCAGCATTGCAAGTGATAGGTGTGCAGATCCATTTGCAAAGAAAATATACAGTATGCTCTCCCTATCTACCACCTAACAAAGTCTTCCCCATCAATTAATTTAAATCTCTTATTCAACAGTTACCACGTCCTTTTGTTACTTTGGGAGATATGAAAAGCAGAAACTATAAATGATAGATTTACCAGTGACCATTTCCCAATAGTGGTGAATGTAGCATCAAGTCCTCCATCTTCAAGGCTACCCAAATGGAACATTGGTAAAGCTGATTGGTCAACATTCCAGGAGCACAGCTCAATAGATGACTCTGCTGATGACTTTCCCCTGTGTAGATGACGCTCTTGACTTTTTGAATACAATAATGTTCTCAGCTGGTCTTCAATCTATACCTAGGACTTCGGGCAAATTTGTCCACCGACCAGTTCCCTGGTGGACTCGTAAATGCCAGGAAACTCATAGAACTATGAGATCTGCTTTCACCAGATACTGCAGACGAAAATGTGAGTATTATCGTGTTGAATTTCAAAAAGTGAGAGCTCATTTTCGCATGGAAATAAAAAAAGCACGAAAAGAATCTTGGATGATATTCATATCTTCACTAAATTTGAAAACTCCTCTGACTCTAGTTTGGAAGAGTTAGAAAAATAGCAGGCAAGTTCACTCCTTGTCAACCTCCAGTTATCAAGATCAATGGTTGCGAGGTAGCAGATCCCCAGTTAGTGGCAAATGAGTTTGCTAATCATTTTGCTAATGTTACGAAGAAAAATGATGATAGACCCTATTCAGCTCAAAGACAGATAGCTGAATCAGCCTTGAATAAATGTAATGAATCAGCTCCTGGACTGGATGATATAACATATTCAATGATTAAGCATACTCCTGAAAATACGAGTTTTCATATTAAGCCTAATTAACAGAATTTACTGAGAACATATCTTCCCCAAGCTTTGGGAGAAGTTAAAATTACTGCCATTTGTGAAACCTGGAGAAGATCCATTCAAGAAAGAAAATTATCGTCCTATTGCATTGACATCTTGTTTGTGTAAGATCATGGAACAAATGGTGAACACAAGATTGCTGTGGTACATGGAAAGAGGTAAATATCTGTCGCCTGCTCAGTGTGGTTATCGGAGTATGCACTCCACAACTGATGTATTGGTACGAGTGGAATCTTCAATATGTGAAGCTTTTGCTAACAAGCAGCATCACATCACTGTTTTCTTTGATCTAGAGAAGGCTTATGATACAACATGGAGATATGGCATTTTGAGGGTCCTTTATGAATGTAACCTGAGAGGCAATTTTCCCGAGTTTATTAAGGCTTTTTTTTAAAAAATAGGACATTTCAGGTTCAGGTTGGAGCAACAATGTCAGATGTGTTCAATCAAGAAGAAGGAGTACCACAAGGAAGTGTTTTAAGTGTAACCTTGTTCGCCTTAGTATCAATGGGGTTTCTAAAATAATTCCCCCAGACATAACATATACCCTTTTTGTTGATGACCTATCGATTTCCTTTGCAGCATCAAGGATGGCAGTGGCTGAATGCCGCCTTCAGCTCTGCATTGATAATATAGTAAAGTGGGCTGAGGTTAATGGTTTTAGATTTTCTGCCAGTAAAAAGGTAACTATGCACTTTTGTCGTATAAGGGGAATCCACCCTGATCCAGATCTGTTCATTCATAGGCAGAGAATTCCATGTGTTGGTGAAACAAGGTTTCTTGCTTGATTTTTGATAGCCAGCTGACCTGAAATATATTAAGGCAAAATGCTTGAAAGCAATGAATTTGCTGAGTCCTTTCTCACACTTCGAGGGGTGCAGACCGAACTCAGATGTTGAGATTATAAAAAGCCTTGGTCTTTTCAAAATTAAGTTACGGGTGTGAGGTGTACACTTCTGCGAAGCCAAATAGCCTTAAAATGCTCAACTCAATTCATAATGGAGGAATACGGTTGTGTACTGGAGCATTTAAATCATCTCCTATCGAGAGCATGCTTGTAGATGCTGATGAGATGCCACTGGATCTTCATTACAAGCATCTGCTGGTTCGGAGATGGTATAGATTCCAGAGGCTATCTAAGTCTTTAACCAGCATTTGTATGAGAAATGAAAGGCATTGGCAGTTTTATGAAAGTCACCCCAAGCAACCTCATCCATTCGCTTTAAGAGTAAATTTTATTGTCTGTGAATTAAATATGCCAAGAATTGAGATTTTATCAGCAAAATATTCAGTTAGTTCCCCCCTGGAACTTTCCCGAGGTAAAATTTTGTAGATATTTTAATTTTACCAAGACAGAATTGAGGCCATGCGGTCAATATTTTTAGAACACTCTTTGCAACATGATGACTCCACTGCAGTTTTCATGGATGGCTCAAAGTCAGATGCTGGCATCGGCTTTGGTGTAGCCTTCCCTGATGTAGAGAGAAGCAGCAGGTTATCATCTGTTGCATCGATTTTTACAGCAGAATTATGGAATTTTAAAGGCTTTAAAGGAATGAAAATAATTTTATTATATATTGTAACTCAAGAAGTGTTCTTCAGTCACTGGAATCTTTTAACCCTCTAAACCCTCTGATTTTAGATATATTGGAATGGCTGCTTTTACTAAAAAGAAGAGGGAAAGAAATAAAGTTCGGTTGGGTTCCTTCCCATGTTGGGATGGCTGGGAATGAGAAAGCTGACCAACTTGCAAAGTCTGCGGTCAGCTCCCCAGAACCCACAAGATGCCTATTACCATATCGGGATCTGTATCCTCTAGTAGGTGAGAGAATTAAAAAATGTTGGCAGTCCATCAGTGTCTCCTTGGTAATATCCATATATGCCAAGGAGACAAGAGACGATGTCATGCAGATTGAGGATTGGACATACAAGACTTACACATGGGTTCTTGATGTCTCATGAAAATCCTCCATTTTGCGAGAACTGTACTGTGCCCTTGACTGTGAAAAATTTGTTGATTGAATGTCGCAGATTCAGGAATTTGAGACATAGGTTCCTGTCTTGGGGTTGTGACAGAGTAGGTAATTTTATCATAACTACAATTCTAGGAAAGGATTATAATATAGAGCAGTTATATAAATTTATGGGAGAGGCAGGCTTCCTTAACCAAATTTAAATTATACATAGATCGTCTAATTAGAACTTTTATATATGAACAAAATTTTTAAATAGTACATATATTTATAGATATTTTTATATGAAATTTATTTAAAATCTATTTTTTTTAATTTAATTTATTCTGGTGTCAATTACCTAGATGTTGTGACACCAGATTTAATAGACACAATTAATCAATTATTACCAACATCTGAGTCTTCATTCAAAAAGTCTACAGGCGCCACAATCCACCTTACGGTGACCTAGACTGGTAGCGACGCCATACTAATGTTACAGCCAGATATTTTGCCATAATATGTAATAACTCTTTGATAAAAATGTAGAACTTCATTTGCCTAGTCCTTTACTATGGCTGGCACAGTAGTACTTTTCAACGTCAGATTCGATGAACTTACAGGCAAACCTTGGCCTAGAGAGAGAGAGAGAGAGAGAGAGAGAGAGAGAGAGAGAGAGAGAGAGAGAGAGAGAGAGAGAGAGAGAGAGAGAGAGAGAGAGAGAGAGAGAGAGAGTCATCTTATTCGGAAAGCTTCTAACGATGTCAATGTTCATCCCCATTAATATCGTCTTCCTCTTCCTAATGGCACTTTCTAACCTCTTTTCTTCCATCTCTATATTTATCCAATCTTCTACTTAAATAAGTTTTTAAAAAATAAGTAAAAGAGAATAGTAAAAGTATCATTAGTAACATTATAATCGTTGCTTAAACGCTACAGCCATGAACAACTGAACGAAAACTGTACTACAATGATAAAAAATTACCATAGTTGTTACAAATAATGCTAAGTAGAATAGGACTGATATACTTCTACATTATGCCTTTATTTGCTATAGAGAAAATATAGGCAAGGAAATATAGTAATGCTAAATTTAAGCGCAGTTGTAGCTGAAACTGAGCAAACAATGTTGACACTGTTAATAACTATAAATTGCCGTGCATCAGCAACATGGATGAAACTCGACCATGAATTACAATTGTGGAGAAAAAAGTACTACTATAGTTGCCATGAGTCATTTACGGACCAATGAAGTGAAATGAACATCTTTCCCACCAAACTTATAATATTATTAGTACTCATATGAGTTAGTCCAACCTAACCACTGGGGGGAAGGCAAGCCAGCCCAACTCAGTGCCAGCCCCAAGCCCGGATAAATAGGGAGGGTTGGAGTCAGGATGGGCATCTGTCTGTAAAATCTCCAGCCAGAACTTTTATGAAATGAGTCTTACAAGGAATAAGAATAGGGCTAGGTTGTCACCCAGAAGTGACCCACAGATACATCGCCCTAACTCTGTGGACATGCAAGGGCTACTGCATCGGGAGCGAGTGCGGCTAAAGAAGCAAGCTCGAGAACTACAAGTAGAAACATTAAATGTTAGTACAATGACAGGAAGAGGGTGGACAATAGCTGACCTTATGAAAACAAGTCGAGTAGATATTCTCTGTGTACAGGAGACAAGATGGAAAGGTAACAAAGCGAGGGAACTTGGGGAGAGGTATAAGATGTTCTATAGCGGAGCAAATAAAGAAGGCAGGAATGGTGTTGGAATAATTCTGTCAAGTGAAAAGAAGGAAATTGTTGAAGTAAATAGAAGAAATGATAGGATTATTTGGGTCAGGCTGATGGTTGAAAATTGCACTGTTAACATCTTTAGTGCATATGCACCCCAGATAGGATGCTCAGATGAAGAGAAAGATCACTTCTGGTCGGACTTAGAGGAGGAAATGGAAAAGGTGCCAGCAGATGAAAGATGCCTTGTTGGGGGAGATCTGAATGGGCACGTAGGCCAGAATAACCATGTGATCAGCCGTATACATGGTGGGTATGGCTATGATGAAAGAAATGCAGAGGGTGAGAGAATTGTTGATTTTGCTGTGTCAAAGGATATGGTACTGGCGAACACTTTTTTCACCAAGCGGCAAGAACATACAGTTACGTACAAAAGCGGTGGAAGGTCCAGCCAGATAGATTACTTGATGTATAAATGTGCAACATCATTTAGTAGTGATGGACTTGGTTATGGAAATTGAACAAATAAGGAAGAAAAAAATGCAGGGGCCAAAAAGGATTAAATGGTTTAAGCTGAAAGAGGTTGAACTTTGTAGGCAGTTTAAGGAAAAAGTATTAGAGGAAAACTAACTCATGAAATTGAGGATGCTGATGAATGGTGGAACAGAACGATGGAAATAACACTGAGGGTTGCTAGAGAAATATTGGGTGAGAGTAGTGGCAAGATATTCGAAAATAAGGAAACGTGGTGGTTCAGTGAAAAAGTGAAGGATGGAACAAAGCAAAAGAGAGAAGCAAAGAAAAGGTGGGAGGGGACCCAAATGGAAGAGGACTGGATGGCCTATAAGGAAGCAAATAAATTAGCAAAGAAAACTGTAGCAATCGCTAAGGATAGAGCATATGATCAGCTTTACAAAAAGCTAGATACCAAGGAAGGGCAAGGAAAGATCTTTAAACTAGCACACATGAGAAATAAGAATACCAAGGATATAACACACATAAGACAGATTAAGGATAAGGATGGAAATATACTGAGAAATGAGAGAGACATAATAAGATGGGAAGAATATTTTGAGGCCTTATTGAATGAAGAAAATGAAAGATTTCTAAGAGGAGACGGACACACAAATTGTGGACCAGTCACAGAAATAACAAAAGCTTAGGTTAGAGTGGCACTGGGAAAGATGAAAAATAGTAAAGTGGTGGGACCAGATGGCATACCTGCAGAAGCCTGGAAGGCTCTTGATGAGGAAGGCATTGAACATATTGTGGAGTTATGAAAAAGATTATGGAAAGTGAGACGATACCCGAAAAATGGAGAGAAAGTATATTAATCCCAATATTCAGAGAGAAAGGGGACATAGTGTTGTGAAAATTACCGAGGAATAAAGCTCATATCACATACGTACACTGAAGGTATTTGAAAGAATTATGGATGAAAGATTACGGCAGCAAGTTTTCATCGGTAGACAGCAACTAGAATTCATGAAGGGGTTTAGTACTGTGGATGGTATTTTCGCTCTGAGACAAATTATGAAAAAGTACAGAGAGAAGCAAAAGGTCTTGCATATGGCCTTTATAGACCTTGAGAAGGCATAATGAACAGAGTACCACGACAGGAAATATGAGATGTCTCAGGGAGAGGAGGAGTAATGGAGAAGTACGTCAGAATGATCAGGGAGATGTATAGAAATGTAAAGACCAGCGTCAGATCTACAGCTGGAAGAACAGAAAATTTCCAAGTTGGAGTCGGGCTACATCAGGGATCTGCTCTAAGCCCACTTCTGTTTAACATCATCTTGGATGTGTTAACAGAGGATGTCAGGGAGGAGCCACCATGGTGTCTGCTCTATGCAGATGACATAGTCTTGGTAGCCGAGAACAGGGAAGAACTGGAGGGGAAACTTGAAAGATTGAGATATGCCTTGGAGAGTAGAGGTTTAAGAATAAGCAGGAAAAAGACAGAATATATGACAACCGAATTGGATGGCGACCAGCAAACAACAATCAAATTAGGCGGAGGGAACATCAAAAGGGTTCATAAATTCAAGTACTTTGGCTCAGTGATTGACAATGAGGGGAACATGGAAGAGGAAATTAACAACCGGATTCAGTGTGGTTGGAACAATGGAGGAAGGTGTCTGGTGTCATATGTGATAGGAAAGTCCCTATAAGATTAAAGGGCAGAATGCACAAGGCAGTGGTCAGACCAGCAATGACATATGGATTGGAAGCAGCACCTCTAAAGAAAACAGAGGATAGAAAGTTGAACGTAACCGAGATGAGGATGCTTAGGTGGATGAGTGGAGTAACCAAAAAGGACAGGGTTAGAAATGAACATATTAGGGGTACAGTAAAAGTCACAGATGCATTAAAGAAAGTGCAAGAGGCAAGGTTAAGATGGTATGGCCACCTGATGAGAAGAGAAGATCAACACATGGCAAGAGAAGTGATGGACGTGGAGGTGGATGGAACACAAAAGCGAGGAAGACCTAAGACCAGGTGGAGAGATTGCATTTGAGATGATATGAGGGAGAAGGGAGTATGGGAGGAAATGACACGGGACAGAGGTAGATGGAAGAGACTCATTAGAAACGGCGACCCCGAATAGGGATAGAGCTGGGAAGAGGAAGAAAAGACATATGAGTTAGTCCGTCAATTGCTCACAACCTGTTATAGATCATCAAATGAGCATGCCCATCCATTAAGGGTTAAGCCATGAGGAGGTCTGTTATCAACAAATTTCATGTAATTTGGTTCCATACCTGGTAAGCTTCCTCGAAAAACCACTGAGGGTAGGTTATAAACATCACTGTTAAAAATTTGCATTACTGACATGCATTAATAAAGTACGTTTTCGATACGGTACAATACATGTCCACATAGAATTGTAAGCAAGTTACAGTAACCGGCCCACAATTTTATATTTAGGTATAACTACGCACAACTTGTACCCCACGCTTTTCAGTTTAGGCGTAAGTAACCATTAATATTGTGGATCACAAAGTTTTATTTTATACTTTCAATGTAATTTGAAATAAAGGCAAGGCTTTAAAAAAAAAAATTTTATGTTTGGGGCACAACAGGTAACCCACACTTTTCTGTTTGGGCATAAGTAACCATTAATATTGTGGATCACAAAGTTTTATTTTACACTTTTAGTATAATCTGAAATTAAGGCAAGGCTTTAAAAAAATTTTTATTAGTTTTATTTATGATTCTTTAAGTGTTGGACAGTTGAATAAGCACTGCTTGCATCACCGAGTGATTAAACTTAAACTGATTGCAGAGCCACATCCTCAATAGTCTGCACAGTCGTTACAAAAAATTGACGAACCTATAGTCACAACATTGTGTTCTATATCTACAAAAACATAATCCCTTAGCTAGGTGTTTCTGCATACTTAAAAACAATAAAACTGCAGTAGTACTAATTTTTTTCTGCAATATTTGCATTGTCACCGACTTTGAGCATGCAAACTAAATCTAGGTGAAATTGGTTTGGTGAAAGTGAGTCAAAAATCGGTTGCACATTTTGACAAAAACAGACTGACAGAAACAAGCAGACAGAAGTCAAGTTAAATAAAAGTTAGTAAAATTAATAAACAACAATACCATATTAAAATACATGAAAGCAGAAAAATAGTAACATCCTCGCTAGTTTAATTTGCGCAGTCGTTACAAAAATGTACAAATCTACAGTCGCAACACTGCGTGTTTCACACCTATGAAAACATAATCACTTGGCTGGGTGTTTCTGCATACTACATAACGATAAAATTGTAGTAGTATTCATGTATTTGTTTTCTTTTTTCAATATTGCATTGTCACCAACTTGGAACATATACACCAAATCTGGGCGAAATTGGTTCGGTAAAAGTGGGTAAAAAATCAGTCGCAAGTTTTGACCCAAACCATACTGACAGAAACAAACAGAGAGACGTAAAGCTAAATAAAAGTGTGTAATAATAATAAACAAGAATATCATGCTAAAATAAACTAAAGCAGAAAAAGGTAAAAGTTTCAAAAGACAAACCTAAATATTTTGTGAATTGAAACACTGTCCATAACCTTATTCTAATTGGCTAAGGATCCCTTGCCTACTTACCTTGCGTAAATTAAATCCGTTCTCTATTCACCTTGCTTTTGCCATTCTTAATACAATCATAAAACATTGTGATTTTTCACATAAATGTTAAAAGAATCATATAAATTGTGACAATATGCCTAATTTCACTGTCTACCTAGGAAGGCCTGCATTGAGAGGGATATGAAAAATGATATTTTCATTATTAAAATGAAGTTTTATTGTATACTTACCGAACAATTATACAGCCGTGATTTCCACGAGCGGCAGGAGACTAAATTCAAATTTAGCGCATAGGCGTCGCCAACACTGGTGGTGATGACGTCATCTCCCTCCACTCGCGGGAGAACCAGGTACAACTGCCCAGGTGAATCCAATTCTTTCTGCCCGTTCGTCACCTAAGGGGAGGAGGGTGGGTATAATCATAATTGTTCGGTAAGTATACAATAAAATGATATTGTTATGATACAATAAAGTTTCATACATACTTACCTGGCAGATATATATAGCTAAGACTCCCGTCGTCCCCGACAGAAATTCAAATTTCGCGCCACTCGCTACAGGTAGGTCAGGTGATCTACCGGCCTGCCCTGGCGGCAGGACTAGGAACCATCCCCGTTTTCTATCATATTTTCTCTCTCCACCTGTCTCCTGCGGGGAGGCTGGGTGGGCCTTTATTGTATATATCTGCCAGGTAAGTTATGTATGAAACTTTATTGTATCATAACAATATCATTTTCATACAATCAACTTACCTGTCAGATATATACATAGCTGATTGGCACCCTTCGGTGGAGGGTAAGAGACATACTATATGGAATAGACAGGTAAACACATATGTTGTAGGTATAAATAAAACCTTGGTTCCTACCTGATAGGTGGTAGACTTCGTGGGTGTTTGCCCAGTAGTCTGCATCACCTCAAGAAACTTTAGCGAGATATATGATCTATGGCCAAGAGTTCTTGTGGGTCTGCCGATGGGGTCTTATCCACTTACTCGGGCAGAGCTAAAAGGACTTTGTCAATGGGTGCTGATCCACTTATATGACAATACACCTATGAAGGAGCACACAACCAATCCCGACCACCTGATCCTAACCAATATGTTAGAACTAAGGATTGTTACGAGTTATCCCCGAACTCGTCACAACAACCGTAACTCAAAACCACTACGCACACATACATAATTTTCCAAAAAAAAAAAAATTATACTCAACTAATTGGATATGACAAGAATTCTCTTACTGAACAACATAGACGGCCGCCCGTGCGTAGCCTAAGTCCTCCATTGTTCGAAAGAGACTCTCGACCATATCCAAAAAGAAGAAAAGTATATACATTTAAGGATTGGGTGTCGGCTCCCGTACCAGAATCGTATCCGCCGATACGAAAGGACCTAGAGAAAAACACTTCTCATATGTCACACGCACGTCTTTCAAGTAATGAGATGCAAATACTGAGTTACATCTCCAAAATGTCGTATCTATGATGTTTTTAAGCGACATATTCTTATGAAACGAGAGAGACGTCGCTATAGCTCTCACTTCATGAGCTTTTACTCTCAACAGTTGTAACTGTTCGTCAGGACAGGCCTTATGAGCGTCTGTAATGACGTTTCTTACAAAGAATGCCAGCGCATTCTTGGACATCAGTCTTGTGGGGTCTTTTACCGCGCACCAAAGACCTTGTCTAGAGCCTCCCATCTGATGCTTTCTCTGAAGGTAGAACTTCAGAGCTCTAACAGGCATAGAGACCTCTCTGCTTCTCTGCCTACGAGACTCGACATGCCTTTGACTTCGAATGACTTAGGCCAGGGATTCGTAGGATTCTCGTTTTCGCTTCCTAAAAACAGGGTCTTAAACGAGCAAATCGCTGAATCTCCCTTAGAATCCTACTTTATCCTGCAGAGCATGCAATTCACTAATTCTCTTTGCCGTAGCTAAAGATAATAGGAATAGGCATTTTCGGGTAATGTCTCTAAACGATGCCAGATGAGGAGGTTCGAATCTTTCCGAAGACAGATACTTTAGGACTACGTCTAGGTTCCAGTTCGGAGGTACTGGTTCCTTAGACTTTGAAGTCTCAAAAGACCTTATGAGATCGTGGAGATCTTTATTATCTGCCAGATCTAAACCTCTGTTTCTGAATACAGCCGAGAGCATACTTCTGTATCCCTTTATTGTGGATACGGCTAGATGAGATTTTTCTCTCAGGAATAGCAGGAAATCAGCAATTTCCGCTATAGAGGTAGTGGAGGAGGACAACTTCTTGGATCTACACCACCTTCTAAATACCTCCCACTTTGATTGGTATACTTTCGTAGTGGAGGTTCTGCGTGCTCTCGCGATCGCGCTTGCCACTTCGCGAGAAAAGCCTCTCGCTCTGACAAGTCTTTCGATAGTCGAAAGGCAGTCAGAGCGAGAGCGGGGAGGTTTTGATGGTACCTCTTGAAGTATGGTTGTCTGAGAAGATCCATCCTTCTTGGTAGGGATCTTGGAAAATCTACGATCCACTCTACCACCTCCGTGAACCATTCCTGGGCCGGCCAAAAGGGGGCTATTAACGTCATCCTCGTCTCTTTTGACGCTACAAACTTTCTCATTACTAACCCCAGGATTTTGAATGGGGGAAAAGCATATACGTCTACTCGAGACGAATTTAGCAGGAAGGCGTCTCTCGTGAGCTCGTAAAGGAACGAGGAGTGCGTCCCTCCCTGTTTCCGAACGTAGGCTAAGTGCGTGTGTTTTGTCTACGTTTACTTGCACTACCTTGTTTGACACCAGAGGGGGGGGGGTTCTAGGCTCTTCAAGGCCAGATGTACGGCGAAGAGCTCTTTGCAGTCTATGTGCCACGACACCTGTGCTGGTTCCCAGGTGCCTGACACTTCCTCTGAGCCTAATGTCGCTCCCCAACCTCTCTCCGACGCGTCGGAGAACAACACTAGGTCTGGGTTCTGTGTTCTTAGAGCGATCCCTTTGTTCTCTTCCAGAGGAAGCAACCACCACTGTAGGTGTGACTTTATCTCCACTGGAATGGGAAAAAACGTCCGACAGTTGTCCGGTTTTCCAGCTCCAAAACCTCTTGAGGAAGAATTGAAGCGGACGTATATGAAGTCTTCCTAGAGGGAAGAATTGTTCTAGCGAGGAAAGCGTCCCCAGAAGGCTCAACCATTCCCTCGCCGACGTTTGTTGCTTCTCTAAGAAGGAGAGAGACTATCCGCAAAACCTTTGCGATTCTCTCTTGCGAAGGAAAAACTCGAAAACCCCGAGAATCCATCCGAATCCCCAGATAGACTAGGTCTTGTCTGGGGGTCAGCTGAGACTTCTCGAGGTTCACAAGCAATCCCAACGCTTTGATTAAATCCAGAGTTAACTTTAGGTCCTCCAAGCACTGTCTCTCCGATCTGGCCCTGATGAGCCAGTCGTCCAGATACATAGAGACATTCACTCCTTCGAGGTGAAGAAACCTCGCCACATTCTTCATCAGGCTTGTGAAGACCTGAGGAGCTGTGGACAGGCCGAAACACAAGGCTCTGAACTGAAAGATCCTTCCCCCGTCATGAAACGGAGGTACTTCTTCGATGAAGGGTGGATCGGGACGTGAAAGTAGGCGTCTTGGAGATCTAGTGACACCATCCAGGTCTCCCTGTCGTAATGACGCCATGACGAAGCAGAAGTCTCCATGGAGAACTTCTCCTTCTGAACAAATTTGTTCAGAGAGCTGACGTCCAGTACTGGTCTCCAGCCTCCCGAGGCTTTCGCCACCAGAAAAGGCGATTGTAAAACCCCGGGGAGTGTTGATCCCGTACCAATTCTATCGCTCTCTTGTCCCACATTTGTTCCACCATCGATCGAAGAGTATCCCTCAGCACAGGATCCTTGTACTTGGCTGATAGTTCCCTTGGTATTGACGTTAGGGGAGGAGTGCTCAGGAAAGGGATACGATATCCCCTCCTTAAGATCGCCAAAGATGACGCGTCTGCATTTATCAGTGTCCAGGCTTCCACAAATCCCAGGAGCCTGGCACCTACTGGTGCTTGGAGGAGAGAATCTTCATTTTCCCTTCTTAAAGGGACGAAAAGTAGATCTACCTCTCTTCTCTGGAGCCTTCCTCCCTTGTGGAAGGTCTGGAGGTCGGACCACCTCGAAAGGGCTGCACCGTTGTACTGGGTCCTTTCTTGTCCGATGCCGCAACAGGTTTCTTCTTTCTTTGCTGATGCGTCAGCAGATCCTGAGTTGCCTTCTCAGTTAAAGAATGCGCAATGTCCCTTTACTAACTGAGAAGGGAACAAAAAGTCAGATAGAGGCGCATATAGAAGTGCTGCTCTCTGAGCATGTGAGACTGCCTTTGTTAAGAAGGCGCCATATACAGTCCTTTCTTTAAAAGACCTGCCCCAAACAAAGAGGAGATTTCAAAAGATCCATCCTGTACCGCCTTGTCAATACAAGACAATATGCATAGCAGGGCTTCAGGTTCGATTCCTTCCGAATCATGGCTTTCTTGGACATCACCCCAAGGGACCAATCTAAGAAGTTAAAAAACTTCCAATACACGAAAGAGTCCCTTGAGGAGATGATCAGTTCCGAAATTCCCCACGTAATTCGTGCAGAATTGAGACTTTGACGACGTGAAGCGTCAACCAAAGTCGAAAAATCTGCTTCGGTTGTAGAAGGGAGAGCAAATACCCATATTCTCTCCCGTCTGATACCAAATGCCTCTTTTCCCAGCTAAATCTTGCTGGAGGCATGCAGAAGACTGTCCTCACTAAGTCTTTCTTAGACGTCATCCATGCGTCTAAGGAATGTAATGCTCTCTTCATTGAAATTGGTGGGTTTTCATTTTGAGAAAAAGACGAAGGCTTCTTCGTCTTAGCACTGGAAAAGAGCGAGCGCGGAGAAGGAGGAGGCGGCAGCGTCAACTCGTCTCCGTACTCCTCAAGAAGTAGGGTAGTCAACACCTTATAGTTAGACAGACCTTCTCTTCCACTATATTCGTCATCCGAGTTTTCCTCTAACTCGGGCTCTACATGCGTCTCCGCTCTCCTTTCCGAACGTTCCTCTTCTAGAGGAGACAAACTCCTAATAGGAGAGGGGCTAAGGGAATGATAATCCTTCCTCCTCTTTCCCAGCTCTAAAAGTCTTGGAAGGCGTCATAAGCTTCGGCTTCTCTAGAATTTTAGAAGACGCTTCACGCTTACATGACGCTTCCCGTTCGCCAAGCGTCATGGATGGACGTCTTTTGCTGACGTCTCGATGATGCTTCGCGCTTGGAAGACGCTCCGCTCTTCAAAGGCGTCCTACTTGGCGTCAAAATTTGGATGGAGCGTCATGTCTCTGCTCCGTTTCCAATGACGCTCGCGTCTAAAAGACGTCTTTACGTCTCTCTGGCGTTACGAAACTCTCGTAAGCACTGTTCTCGCTTTCGAACTAGAAGCTTGTGTAAGACGTTCCCGGTCTGTATGACGCTTTCTCGTTGAGCAGGTGAGAGAGGACGAGACTTCTTAATTGGAAGCGTCACGTCCTTTCCGACGTGGCGCTAAAACTCCCACTCCCGATGATGACAGTGCTCTTGAACTGCCATAATGATCTTTCTTGACGCTTCTCCCACGTCCAGTGCATGACGTCTTTCGTCATCACTCGGGGGGGGGGGGGAGAAGAAGGAAGGGTACTCCGCGTACACGTCAGGTGACGCTGACGTCCCCTCCTTCTTGCTTTCTTGCTAGAAGACGGAGCGTCATCTGAGAAACGCTCTGGACTAGAATCAATGTCAGGCGGGTTCATATGACGCTTCAGCGGTCTCGACAAGTTCGATTCCTTCCACCTCGTTTAGGTGAGGGAGAGGGAGAGGACGAGAAACACTCGCGAAGGATGCTTTTCTATAGCGCCCCTTGAGCCGCCTGCCACGAAGCAGAGTTAGCTGAAGGGACGTCTGACCGTTGAGATTCCCCACAACCTCCTTAAGGCTTTCGACTTTCCTTCTCCTCTGGTCTTGTGAGCTTGGAAGAGGTCTAGGCTGGGAGCGTCGCAGGGACGATCAAAACGCCCCCTCCACAACACTGGGAGAACCTCACTTCACTGTAATGCTCACTTTCACTAGCCTTACCTTTGAAGTCAGCCATCTTGGACTTCATGTCCTTAATTGTAGCTTTCAGATTGGCGATTTCCGATGTCGAATCCGAAAAAGCACTCTGAGAATGAGATACATAGGGAGAATCTACATCAGTAGGATTAGAATTATCAGTGAAAGGCTCAATAGGCCTTGAACTCACACCTTTCAATCTTCTAATTCTATCCCTCTCTAACTTCTTCAAATAAGAAGTCAAAGTCTTCCACTCTTCTGCATTCAATCCCTCGCATTCCTTACAAGTATTAAAAGCAGAACACTGAAACCCCCCCCTACATTTACGGCATACAGTGTGAGGATCAAACCGAAGCTTTCGGTATCCTCACCCTGCAGCCTACATTCACACACATTCTCACACTCACATTAGAATCAGACATACTGAGAAAAATCCAAAAGAGTTATTCCAAAAACAGTCCACTGTAGCGAATGCCAAAACACGATCCAAATACGTCACCAAAAAGTCGAAAAACGATGATCAAAGGATGAAAAATGAATCTAAGTCAGGAGGTAATAACAACAATGTTGATACCACCGGCGACAGAGAAAATATGATAGAAAACGGGGATGGTTCCTAGTCCTGCCGCCCAGGGCAGGCCGGTAGATCACCTGACCTACCTGTAGCGAGTGGTGGCGCGAAATTTGAATTTCTGTCGGGGGACGACGGAGTCTTAGCTATGTATATATCTGACAGGTAAGTTGATTGTATGAAAACTTCATTTTAATAATGAAAATATCATTTTTATTGTAGTGTCTTACCGAACAATTATACAGCTGATTACACATTTATGGGAAGGTGGGATTCAGTGGACCACTAGTATTTCTAAATGGTTACATTTATTACAATACCAGTAAACACTCAAGGTGTCTGTTGTACCTTACCTTGTAAGAGAGCTACAGCAGACTGTTACTGCCTCTGGTCGGTGCTCTTCTTACTATTGTAGAGGAATTGGAATTTGACCAAACAGTTAGCCTCTGACAGGAGTGGAATCCTTCCATAGTTCAAGCGAGTCAAGGCTGACTGACAGAGGATAGTAACAACAAAAGATTGCCCTTGCCCTGGGCTAAGACCAGAAATTCAATCATACAAAACATTTGTCACCAACACCAGATTTAAAAACATATATACCCAACCATTATAAAATCTGACCTAACAGACTGGTGAGTATCCCAGGTACTCAGTACCCCCAGCTTCCCTTGAACTCGACAACCTATTTCAAGGTGAAAAGTTAGCATAGAGGTGACAACCCCTGTGCCGTTTCTCCCAAAACCATGCCAGAAACCGCCACCGGACCTAACGTTTTACACTTCTCGAAAAACCGTTTCTATCTCTTTGAGATAATGACTCGCAAAAACCGAATTCGATCTCCAGAACGTGCTCTGAAGAATTGAAGCTAAAGATAAATTCTTTCTAAATGCTAAAGAAGTTGCCACTGCTCTAACCTCGTGAGCTTTAACTCTCAGAACGGAAAGATTGTCGTTCTCGGACTGCGAGTGAGCTTCCCTGATAAGCTCTCTAATAAAGAACGATATAGCATTCTTAGAAAGAGGACGAGAGGGATTTTGAACCGAGGTCCAGAGCTTAGAAGATTGTCCTCTAATACCCTTAGTGGCAAACAGATACTGCTTAATAGCCCTGACTGGACATAAGAGCCTTTCTTCCTCCTCATGTCCAACCAAATAAGATAAATTCCTTACCACAAAACTCTTCGGCCAAGGATTAGATGGATTCTCGTTTTTGGCTAGAAAGGTCAAAGATACCGAAAATACAGCATTGCCTTGAGAGAAACCGACTCTTTTGTCTATAGCGTGCAATTCGCTGACACGCTTAGCAGAAGCTAGTGCAATAAGAAAAAGTGCCTTCTTAGTCAAGTTCCTGAGTGAAGCCGACTTCAAAGGCTCAAACGGTGGCCCCATGAGGAACTTAAGCACCACATCTAAGTTCCAAGCCACTGTATCCTGCGGGAGCTTAGTGGTTTCGAAAGACCTAATGAGGTCCGACAGATCTGTATTGGAGGAGGAAATATCCAAAACCTCGATGTCGAAAAACTGAAGAAGCATGGCTCATATCCTCTGATTGTCGAAGGAGCCAGTTTCTTAGAGTTCCTAAGAAATAGAAGAAAATCTGCTATTTCCATTAAAGAGGTCGCAGAAGTAGAGACTTTAGCACTTCTACACCACTCTCTGAAGATTCTCCACTTCCCTTGATAGAGTTTGTTAGAAGACTCTCTCCTACAACGAGCGATAGCTTCTGCAGCTCTTCTTGAAAACCCTTTCGCTCTGACAAGATTCCGGACAGTCTGAACCCTGTCAGAGCTAGAGCGGACAAGTTTTGGTGGAACCTCTTGAAGTGAGGTTGTTTGAGAAGCCACTTCTCTGGAGGAAGAAGTCTGGGGAAGTCTACTAACAACTGGAGAAGGTCCGGGAACCACTCTTTCCTGGGCCAAAAGGGAGCGATTAACGTTAGTGTTACATTGCTGTGCGACATGAACTTGTTCAGCACCTCTCTTATTAGACCAAACGGACGGGAATGCATAAGCTTCCAGACCCGACCAATCCAACAGCATTGCGTCCACCGACCAAGCTAGAGGATCTGGAACTGGAGAACAAAAGAGAGGAAGACGGTTGTTCCTTGATGTCGCGAACAGGTCTATGGACGGTTGTCCCAAAGGCGCCAAAGTTTCTGACAAATCTTGTTGTCCAAAGTCCACTCCAGAGGTAACACTTGCTGTTGACGACTTAGCTCGTCCGTCCAGGACGTTCATCTTTCCCGGAACAACAAATCTCGAGATAGCTGAACCTTCGCTTCGTTTGACCACAGGAGGAGATCCTTGGCTACTTCGTATAGAGAGAAAGACCGAGTCCCCCCCTGTTTCGCAGTACGAGAGAGCCGTGGAGTTGTCGGAATGCACTGCCACTACCTGACCTTCTACTAAGCTCCGAAACTGTCGAGCCCCGGGAAAATTACTAAAAGTTCCTTTACATTTATGTGGAACTACTTCTCCTTCTCCGACCAAGCTCCTGAAGTCCGTTGATTTCCCCAGCAGGGCTCCCCAAACCTGTGTCCGATGCGTCGGAAAAGAACTGTAGGTTCGGGAGGATGGGGTCGTAAATCTAACTTCTTCCAACCTTGCTCGAGAGAGCCACCACCTTAGGTCCTCTTTTATTTGATCTGTGACAGGAAAGATAATCGGTCTGGTTGCGTCTTCTGCACCAAGAGGCTCTCAGGAAAAACTGCAGAGGTCTCATGTGCAGTCTTCCCAACGTCACAAATTTTCTCCACTGACGTCAATTTGCCCAGGAGCCTCATCCACTGGTTGGCAGAACTTACCTTTTTGTCCAAGAACTCCTGAAGTGTCTCCAGACAGCCTTGGACCCTCTTCGGGGACAGAAAAGCCCGAAAAACTTGAGCATTCAGTCATCCCCAAATAAAGGATGCTCTGAGATGGAACCAACTGGGACTTCTGTTTGTTGACCAGAAATTCCTAACTTGTTGTTCCAAGGTCCTTCATGCACCGACTCTCTGATTCCGACCGGAGAAGCCAATCGTCCAGATAGAGGGAGATTCTTACTCCTAATATGTGCAGCCAGCTTCCTATCGGGGATAGAACCCTGGTGAAAACTTGAGGAGCGGTCGCCAGTCCAAAGCAAAGCGCCCGAAACTGAAACACCTTGCCTTCGAACATGAACCTCAGGTACTTCCGAGATTCGTGATGTATCAGAATGTGAAAATAAGCGTCTTGCATGTCCAGAGAAACCATCCAATCCCCCTGTCTGATGGACTCCAGAACCAACCGAGTGGTCTCCATATGAAATTTTGTTTTCTGGACATGCAAGTTCAGGGCGCTCACATTCTAAACCGGCCTCCAGCCCCACGATGACCTTGGGAACTACAAAAAGGCGATTGTAAAAGCCTTGGAGGAAAAATCCCCTTCTATCTATTCTATCGCTTCTTTGAGAACAAGCGCTTCCACTTCTGCGGCTAGCGCCATAAATTTGTCTGAGCCCGGAGAGTATGCCTGGAATGGAATTGGCACAGGTGAGAGCGGGGGAGGTGAAACGAGAGGAATACGATAGCCGAACTTGAGTACTTGCACTACCCAGGCTTCTGCTCCTCTGTTTTTCCCATTCCTCCCAAAACAGAGCCAGCCTGGCTCCCACGGTGCATGAAGAACCCAAGCTTTCATTTGGAAGGGTTGTTAACCTTGGCCGAGGTCTTAGAACTGAGGCTCGCAAATTCGACTTCGGCCGAAAGAAGCGCTTGGGTTTTCTCCCTCGAAAAGGCGCTTGGGCCAGAGGAGAAACGAAACCGAAGGAACAGTCTCCAAAGGAGCTTTAGGTCTCTTAGTAGACTGTTGCCAGTAAATCCGAAGTAGATTTCTTATCTAGCGCAGACGAAATTGACAACACTACATCGTCTGGAAAAGAGGTTATCTTTCACAAAAGGAGCAAAAACAGAGAGCAGACTTCTGTTGGGAATTAACCCTTTTAGAAGCAAAAAAGCACCAAAGTTGCCTTTTCTTAAGGGTACCAAAGGCGATGAGCGAAGCTAACTCATCACATCCATCCCTAATGGATTTGTCCGCACAGGACAGAACACCAATCCAATCCTCCGCTAACTCCTGAGAAAGAGAAGGACAGTCTTCGATCTTGGCCGCTAAAGCGCCAATAGTCCAATCAAGGAAGCTAAAGACTTCCAAAAGTTTAAATTGGTTCTTTACAATGTGGTCCAACTCAGGCGCTGTAAAGAAAACTTTCGCTGCGGCGAAAGCAGATCTTCTAGAGGAGTCGATTAAACTGGAGAAGTCTCCCTGGGAGGAGGCAGAGGAAAACTCCCAGAGAAGGAGCTTCCCAAGTTACATAAAACCTATACCTCTTACGAAGCAACTTAGAGGGAGGGTAAGCAAAAAGCGCCTTCCCTAAGTCTCTTTTCATAGACATCCATTTCTCCGTCTCTTTCAACGAATGTCTAACCGCTTTAGATAGAACAAGTTTTGGGAGGAGAGGGTCTGAAGTTTTCCTCCTCATCAAAAAAGTCGAAGTTGGGGAGCGCAAAGCCGCTTTCTCAAAATAATCTGGATAAGATACCAGAAGAAATCTAAGGAGACGTGAATAACACAAGAGGTGATGTGAATCCTCCTCCTCTACTTCTTCCTCATGCTCCGATACCGCCGAAGAAGTAGACGGGACTACAACCGGATCTGAAGGTTTCGAACCACCCTTGGACTCATTCATCCAGTTGGTTAACATCTCTAACTGCTTGCGCAAAGGCGCCAGAGACGAATCAAAAACAGTTAACGTAGGCTTGGAAGAGCCTAAATGTTCAGCAGGAGGCAGAAAAACTACTTGCGCCTCGCTCGGAGCCGCCGAAATTTGAGGCGAAACAAGCGCATCAGGCGTAACAGACGAGAAAGCGCCTAAAGAAACACCCTTAGAACTGCTAGCTACAGCGCTAAAACCACAATCTCTACTAGTAGATGGAGCCGAAAAAGGCACAGATTGAGGCGACGAACGAGCCACTAACGGCCGAGGCGCAACCCTACTCTCAGGCTCCTTATACCGCTTGACTGGAGGAGGCGAAGATCAGCGCCTGAACGCCTCTTTAAGGGACGCGAAACGGGCGAATCTCGCCAAGCGCCGCCGCGCGACCGGAGACGAATCGCTTGAATCATTCGAAAGGTGTCTAACCGCAACACCTTTCCCAATGCTTAACCGAGCCTGTTGAGGCGCAACAGGCTCAACAAGAGAGGCGCTGTCTCTGGCCAAAATAACAACAACGCCAAAAAAGAGTACTTCACCAATTCCGAAGATCAAATCCACAAGAAAAAAGCGAAGCAAAGTCATCCAACCGCACCGACCACCGATGTTCACCGGACGCCGGCAGGAAAAGAATTGGATTCACCTGGGCAGTTGTACCTGGTTCTCCCGCGAGTGGAGGGATATGACGTCATCACCACCAGTGTTGGCGACGCCTACGCGCTAAATTTGAATTTAGTCTCCTGCCGCTCGTGGAAATCACGGCTGTATAATTGTTCGGTAAGCCACTACAATAAAAGTGACACTTTATCAACCAAGTACCAAACCAACCTCTTGCAAAGGTATATTACCTAAGCCAAAATTAATCTGAATCTGAAGTTAACTTGATTCCTCTAATTATTAATGCCTGTTCTAAAAATGTCCAGTTGTCTACAGACCATGATAATGTCCTAAAGTAAGGTTTTCTCTTTACATGAAGCATTTACACATGGCCCTAGACAATTACACCATGTCAGTAACATTATTTTTATTAAAATCTCGGCAGGTAGAAATCTTAATACTGGACAACACCATTTTTTCTGTCTAGAGACATATCGATTTGTATATGTGGTTGCTGAAAATACCAAACACGTTTTAACTATACCCTCATACTCCAGACTCATTGCTGGAAATTTACTAAAAATACAATTATCTAAACATGCACATTCATATAGAAAAATTATATAAAATCAATATTAAATAAATAGCATGCATACTAAACACCATTGGATAGACAATATCAAAAGTTCAGAGCCACTAAAATTAAACTACAATAGTTTGTACTATTACATTTCAACAGATCGAGAAGTGGAGCCTTCTGGATTAGGGATTACATCTAATTAAAAAATGTATACCTTACTTTTGCTATACGTACTTCAATTCTTGCTTTGAAGTATGGCACATGTTTAGGAAATCAGCACTCAAAGCAATTACATATCATACAAACCAGGGTTACAATTAACACCAAAAGTGTTAAATTGCATTCACTAATGTTCACTACGAGTAATTTACCATATCTGAAGAATTTTGCAACTTCTGCAGTCTGAACTAAGTACAATCCTTTGTACTACTTGAATTGCAAACCATAAAATACCAATTTGAACTATGGATTTAGTCATGACAAATTCTTCTACACATTATATTTTGTTGGTAGTGCAAATCAAAGGTCATTCATGTACAAAATACTCCAATGATGCTATTACCTAAGTCAAGCAAGTTGTCTATGCTAAATCAATATATAGTATTAACCTTTAAAAACTTGATAAATTTTTAATATCTGTGTACTTTGGTTAGCAAAACTTATGATTTTAACATTTGTCACTGGCAAAATCATCACAGCAAGTTAACTGATTGGAATCATTTGAAGTTTGCACAATTACTAACAGGTTATGTATTTGCATTCTTACTACCATGTTTGCAATTTCTTTAAATCAGGTTCAACTATTACTTTACTTGCAGGATAATCGTGGAACAGTTTACAAACTTTATCATAATACATATTAGCAACAACATAGCCATACTTTACATACTAAAGTTTAAAGTCTTGTGAGTAGTATTTTCTCCTACTTTTAAAAAGACTATACCTACCAGAAGCAGTTACTTGAGTATAATGTATTCCCACATTTGGTAATTGTCTTACGTGTGGCTGCTCACTTTCATTAAAAATAATTTCTTAACAAAACTATCCAAACTTTTCCTGCATCCTATCTTTTAGCAAGACTAACGATCAACTTGCTTCTATGCAAAGGACATTGATTTTTCATTCTATACCTTTACTCATGAAACACTTTGCTAAACTGAATGTCATACCAATAGCAACTTTGCTTCTCAAGCAGCCTAGATAGTAGAAAGGAAATGTGAACATACCTATCAGAGGCAATTTTATATTTTACTTAAGACATTGCACTGCCACAATTGATTGACCCAAATGACCGCATTTGCTCTGCCAGTTATTTTAGATCTAAATTAGAAGATTACAGGCACATACAGTGTACATTTTAGACTAATATAATTTTTACCTATCCTTAAAATTTCAAAAAGCACCCATAACAGGATTGAAGTATAGTCAAAATGTTTATGTATTAACTTCTTAAGACCACAATATCAAAACAAAATTAACAATCAGGACATTACAATACCTAACAGACAATAAAAATTATAATACAAAATAAGGCATAAAAATGAAATGTTGGTCACTCAGATTTAATTTTCTATAACTGTAGACTTCCAGTTCATGCTTGGGCAAGGCATCCATACTCCTCAAGAACAATGCAACCTTACCCTGTAATGACAAAAAAAATGTAATAATATATCTGCATACAAGCAATAAAGAGCACTAGTACTTAAGCCAGTGGAGAAAATAGTTCTCACACTTAGAGGCATGATCAATATAAATCTATTATATCTAATATTGTATATCATAACAGAGTAAAAAAATGTTAATGAGTTAAATTTAGAGTAAAGAACTAATCGCTCTTAAAACTGTTACTAATAAAATTCATACTGCAACTGAAACAATGCCAAAGACAGTAAAGTTAGCTCTATTTTACTAGAACCATTAAAATACTATACAGTACAGTCAAATCTTTAACCAAAAACCTACTTAGATTAAAATTTAAAGTACAGTAAAATGCTAAAGCTTAAACTGTATTGCAAATCTTCCTCAACCACAATATCTTCTACTTACAAAAATGGAAGCAAACATTCAGACCTCAAATCACACTTTCTAGTATAACATTTCCACAAAATAGGGCCTACATTTGGGAAACAAAAAAAACTTACTGTACTAAAATGGAGGCAAACATATTTAAACCTAAAATCACAATTTTTAAAAGTAAATTGTAATTTTCCTAACTATACTAACCTGAGGTCCTTTACATAAGGAATTGCTTTTGGCATAGCTGGAATTACGGCAGTTAAATTCTTGAACAAGGTAGTTAGGCACTAACTACCGTGTGGAAGGCGGGTAGGCCAGCCTGCCCGGATGTAAACACTCCACTTTGCTTTTCGGCCCAGGTTCAGATTGAGGGGTGGCATGAGGTGGGTATATATGTAAAGGACCTCAGGTTTGTATAGTTAGGAAAATATAAATTTTCATAATAAAATTTATTATTTGGATACTTACCTACTGTTAAATTTAGCTATACCTCCCAGCCGATTAGGCAAGTCGGCATTCAAACAAAACAAAAAATCGAATGGCTGCCCGGATGACTGTCTACTTTACCTGTTCTCCACCATGTGTGTTTCGAATGTTTTAGCTCTTGTCAGAATTCTCCTTGGCAGTCCACTAAGTTGTGGGGAGGCTGGGTGGATCTACCTTAACTGTAGGTAAGTATCCAAATAATAAATTTTATTATGCAAATTTATATTATTTGAGATGAATCCTACCTACTGTTAAAATTAGCTGATTCCCACATTAAGAAGAGGATGGAGGGTAGCGCAGCTAGACAAAATTCCGCTCAGCCATTCAAGCTAAAGGTTTCTTATACGAAACCCAAAACATTCTCACCTGATCTGGAATCCTTGGTGGATTTTACTACCACCATAAGTTGGATTCCATTCAGGAACTGTAAGTTTACTTGTGAACGAAGGTTCTGGAGTGGGAGGTGAGACCTTCCGGACTCACCAGTGGTAGCTTATACACCCCCTCCTGAAACCCCCCCAAGAGGCAGCGCAAGCCCTAAACCACGCCCACTTGGGCAGAGCTATCAGAGACAAGCGGGTTGACTCAGCAAAAGTAGTCACATTTTTGAAGTTGTAATAGCACAAAAAATAACACAGAAGTGGTTGAGCTTACCTTAGGCTGTTCAAGTTATGAAGAAATTACTGTGAAGGTGCAAATTTGTTGAAAAAACACCAAAGGTCTTTTTACTATTAAGGTCAATCTTCTTGTGCTGTTTCGTTTTGATATCAATATTGAAAGATTGCAGTTAGTTTAGTGTTTTGTGTGGAATAATAGTGATTGTATGTATGTATTCTTGTATATATAACCTACTCTGTTGGATTATGAAGTTTGTTAGAATATTCCCTCCTAGGTACATGGTCTCCTCGGCTCACGGGGGAAGGGTTGGAGGGTGACCCAGACCTTGAGTCCGGAAGGTCTCACCTCCCACTCCAGAACCTTCGTTCACAAGTAAACTTACAGTTCTGGAGAGGGAGGCCTCAACCTTCCGGACTCACCAGTGGTAGCTAGGCAGATGCTTCAGGGGGCTTGAAGATGAAGTCCAGTGACCACAGCATCGAAAGCTCCCTGTAAGCCGGGGAGAGCATAGTAAGAGCTGAAGACAGAGTCGCTTCTCCAATTCATTCTGGACATGATTTCTTGTATAGATACACCATTGTATAGCAGTCTTGATGAAGCTTGACCCCTTATAGAGCGGAAATTAGTTGACTGTTTAGTTGCATTTGGGTCGGCTTCTGAAAATGCACTCCCTAAAAAGTTGTCTCATTTTTTTGTAAAGACATTATCTGAAGTGTTCATCTAGCCATATGTGGTCTTTCCTGTCTATGTTTCTTTCCATACAGACTTTGTTTGTGTATTCCAAACAGAAGTTCAATTGTCTGACTGGACATATTTTTGGTCTGTTAGGAAGCTTTCTAAAGCTGATCTCTATTGGCGTGTAGTTGTTCTTTTGGTTTTTGGCCATGAAGGAAGGGTGGTTCCGTAAGAAAATGTGTTCTGGGGTGAACGGCAAGCTAAGACTACTAGGAATAAGGTTTTCTGTGTCAGTAGTAAGGTAGAGTCATCTCTTGTGGTGTTGAGAAACGAGATTACTTTGTCTAGATCCCAGCCAGGGAACTGGTGAGTGTTGCTAGGCTTCCTTCTATTAACCCCCGATATCATTGCTTTGACATATTTGTCTTCTGCAAGACAGTAACCTGGGAAATATCCTGACAAGATAGGACCTAAAGCTGCTCTGTAGCTCTTCAGGGTATTGTAAGACAGTCCCTTGTCTATAAGGTGATTGAAAAATAAAATAATTGCTAACAGGGGGAATTGGTTGTTGCTTCCATACTCCTTGTGAATGAAACTTTTAAAAATGTTATATAGGTTTTCATACTTGTGCATGGAGCTGTCCCTCAAGCTGATAGCAATTTTGGAGCAAACCTCAGGAGGAAAGACATTTGGGAGCTGGTCCTTTAAATTTTGAAGGCGATCAAAGTTGATTGGAGCTTTGCTGAGGGTGAGATACAATCCTTGAGAACTATCTGGTAGTCTTCGATCTTCACAGTATATAGTTTGTGCTGCTTCGAGACTGACCTCACTAATGGAATCCATGGTTCTGTCCCCTGCGATATGGCACAGAAAAGCATGTATTATTGCATTCTTTATAGATTTTAAAAGCTACTTTGTGTAGTAAGAATCCTGGTGGAAAGGCATAGAGAGGTGTTGCCTTCCAGCTAATCGTAAGTGCATTATTGCTGATGGCTTTTGGGTTTGGAAGAGATGAACAAAACTTTTTGCACTTAGTATTGAAGCCATTTGAGAACAGATCTATTTCCGGGGTGAAATTGAAGTCAGTGCAGATTAAGGAGAATAGACTGTCATTGAGGCAAGTTTCTGTGTGAATGGAACCCAGGTCTCTGAAAAGTGAGTCTGCAATGGTGTTACTTACTCCCCTGATCCATCTGCAATTTATCTGTATGTTGTGATCCTTCATGTTACTTAGTATTTTCCTGACAAGTTCATGAGCTAACTTGTTTCTGTTTACTTAGCCAACAATTAGTAACCTTTGAATCAACATGTATTAAGACTACTTTGTTGTATAACCTTGTAGTGAAGTGTTCCATAGAATAGAAGCAAGCTAATAACTCTCTTACACTGATGTGAAGGGAGGATTCTTCATGTGTCCAAGTTCCATTTATTGAGAGTATTTTACCCGCTACTACTAATGCTCCTCCCCAACCCTGGTTGGAAGCATCTGTGAAAAGTTCTGCATCTATTTGTGGTTTTGGAATGTTAACCTCTGTACATTTGTCTCTGTTCCCAGGCTTTAGGTATTTTTTGAAGGAGTGTAGAATTTTGTACCCTGAATTAAAATAACTGTGGTATCTGTGGAGATATTTAAGATGGAATCTTCCCAAGCTTGTATAGGAAGCACTGAAATTTAAGGCTCCAATTAACATCTGATAGGAATGAAGGTCAGATTTAACAGAGTTGGAGAAAGCTTTGGCCAATTTGATACACTTCTCTATGTTTTTCTGAATGGGATTCATAGTTTTCTTAATCATATTGTAATGCACTCCTAAAAATTCAACTCTTTGAGCCGGTTCAATTGTAGATTTTTTAAAAGATATTTCATCCTAAGTCTGACAAGATTTTAATGACTAACTGAATGTGATTTTTACATTTTAAATAATCTTTTGCTAATATAAGAATGTCATCAAGATAGTTGAATATCAAGATGTTATATGTAATTCTAATATACTTGATCACCGTGTACATTATCTTTGTAAAAATATAAGGCGCTGTCTTTAGTCCAAAGGGTACCACAGTCCATTTGAACTTCCTTTTACCTAGTGTGAAGGTTAGAAATTTCTGGCTACTTGCATGTAATGGTATGTGCCAATAAGCATCTTTTAAATCTAGTTTGCAGGCCCAAGAGTTTAGATGTAGATAGGGAAATATTGTATTGGCCTTGAGCATGGTAAAGGAAGGTTTTCTTATCATGGTGTTAAGCACCTTCATGTCAAAGATTAGTCGTACTGTTCCATCTGGTTTTAATTTATAAAATATGTGGTTGGAGTAGTAAAAGGAAGTTCTGGAGATCTGCTCTATGACTCCTAGTTTTAGCAGTCTGTCACATTCTCTTTCCAATATTTTCCGCTTGTTAGTTGAATAAAATCTATCTTTACCTACCCTTTTTAATGATCTCTGGGCTTTTAGTTTATTATTAAATGGAATTCTTACCCCTTCATTGATAATTTTACAAGCAAAAGAGGCATTAGGAAGCTTTCTCCAACTATCAATGTTCATTAGTAATGACTTACCTATCCTACTCGGTGGGGGGCTCTGGGAGGAGTTATTCCTTGGGTTTGAGGCCAAAGGCAAGGTCTCTTGATTTCTATCCTTATTTATAGCATTTGGCCCAATGTCATGGTGGTCTGGTGCAGAGCAAAGCTCATTATCAACTGGTGCCGAGTAAAACTCGTTATCAACTGGTGCTGAGAAAAACTCATGTTCTGGTGCTGAGCAAGCATCTTGGTTTGGTGCTGAGTGAAGCTTATTGTGCTCTGGTGCATAAAAAAACTGACCTGCTGAAAAAACCTCTCTTTGAAACTGGTGCGGGGCATGGCTCAATTTCTAGGATAGAGAACAATTTATTTGTCCTTTCCTCTGGCTCCGAACTATTCGCTTGTCCATTTTGGGACCTTCCCCCCTTGTACCCACCTCGCCTATTACCTCTTCTAAGTGGCTGAGACTTGAATCTAAAGCTAGGGTTACCTTTGAGGAAACAACCTTCTTCCCTGAAATCTGCCCCCAAAGTTGAATTTCCTACCCCTGAAGTTTGCTGCCCCTCCTCTGAGGAGGGGACCCTTACAAAAGCAGGCAGCAATGGCTGTTTTTTGGTCTTCAGTTAAATTCCAAACTTCTTTAATGTCTGCTTTGATTATGAGATCTCTTATCTCTTCCTTGAGGTATCTAGGAAGTGCTCTACTTCTGAATTCCTTATCAAATTTTGTATAAGGTCTATGCTCCTTCTTAGGGGACCAATAATAATCTTGGACAGGAAACTCAATGTCATTTACTTTGGAGGGGTATATATGTGTGCCAGTGCTGCATGTCCTTGAAAGGCAGAAATAACTCATCTTAATATTTTCTGTCATAGAAAAATTTTCTCTTGTGGCTGTCATCAAATACCTTACCTTCAGGCCAGAAATTCAACTTTGGAGTATTGATTAATTTAAAAAAGTCTGAGAACTCATTTTGACTACTTACAAAGAATTTATCAATGTTATCACTATGGCCTTCACTGAAAGTTATGCTACTAGTGAGTTAGTTCAATTGAATTTTCCTCTCTGTTTTTATGAAAAGATTGGTTCAGCTTTGAAATTGGTGGAAATATATGAAGGAATGGGTTTATGGAAGGTAAGAGGGTTGAAATCCTCATAATCACTTTCATCTTCATTATTATAAAAGGAAAAGAGGTCTAAATTTGCACTTTCAGGTCGTCTCGAGCGCTTGTTAGGAGGGGGAGCCTCATTCTTCTTACCAGGTGAACCACTTCTGCCGAGATTAATGTTTTTATATCAGTGATTTATTTACCATAGTTTAATTTAAGTGTTTGTTCAACAGGTATAGTAAATATGGACAGCAGCGGACCTAGAAGGCTGAAGTCAAGCAATGGGGTTCACGACTCAAATAGCCCTCTTAGGTTAATTCAGGGCCTTATTAAGTGAATATGTTAGGTTTATATCTGTTATTATTAACATAATCTAGACCTGCCTCATATGTAACCCTTTGCAGATCGCCCCCCAGGGCCTAGGCTAGTGTCGATAAGTTTAAAATGAGAAATGTGAACTTGAACAGCCTAACTTACCTGTGGTCTAGCCTACTACCTATTAAGCTGCGTGGTTTTGATGTGTCAGGCAAGCAATTTGTATTGTATACCTAGTTATAAGCTTGTTATATATAAATTGGAGCATTTAGTTGGTTTTCTACAATTATTTCATGTTGTAATCATGCACATGCTTTGCTTAAGCTACTTATGCTACGTTCGGAACTGGCTGCTCAAACCATTCAAAACAATAACAAACTTACGTAAGTGGGCCGCCATTTGCATTTGTGACATCATGAGTCTAACTCCGCTCCTTTCCATATGCCAGTTTTGTTGTAAACAGAATTTAAAACCTTACCCTTTCTGAATAATTTTCATGAGAGTTTGATTCTGTTGGAGTAACATATTAACAATATCAGAATTTGAAGGCATTTCACTTCCTGCAGTCGATTGTGGAAGTTTTTTGTTACTGTCTACATTCTCCTCTTCGCTGGAGTCATCGCTAAGCCGATGAACCTCCACGGAGGGAAGAATTTGCCTCTTCATATTTTAGCAGTGGGCTGAGATATTACTCTAGGTGCTGGGAGCAAAATGATGAAAACCGGCAAATAGGTGCTGGGAGCAGCGGGAGGGAAAAGAGGAGAACCTCCTATGCCGAAGTCAACTTCAGAAATGTGTCTACTTTTGAGGAGTCAACCCGCTCGTCTCTGATAGCTCCGCCCAAGGGGGCGTGGTTTAGGGCTCACGCCGCCTCTTGGGGGGGATTCAAGGGGAGGTGTATAAGCTACCACTGGTGAGTCTGGAAGGTTGAGGCCTCCCTCTCCAGAAGCAAAGCTCTCATACGTATGCAGCAAAGAGCAGCCTTGTGGAGAAAACCGCTTCGATTCAGCCAGCATGAAACGCAAGCAGTATGAGGTTTGTATAGTTAGGAAAAATACAATTTACTTTCAAAATTCATAAGAGGGAGGCATGCGTACCTCTTATGAATAGCAAGCAAGAACTTGAGGTCGTAAGTAAGAGGCCAAATATATAGCATTGGGTTTGTCTCTTACTGCTGACCAATTCCCCCCTTGTTAGGGAAGGGACAGATACCTGCTTCTATAAGAGATAAAATAGAGCTCAGTCGTCACATAGCTTACCTGCCTCATCGCCCTCTCCAGCATGTGACGACCGCTACCCTCTGCTGCCCGCAGAAGAGAGAAGAAAGGAGGAAGGAAGAGAAGCCAGTAACACTCTCATTCACCCTTCATTCATACGGTTACCACAAGGACGAGATGCAACCTTGTTCCGTAGAAGCTGGGTAAGCTACACAACTTGTTGAGCAGCCACCACGGGTCCCAAAGAAAGTGTCCA
Organism: Macrobrachium nipponense; assembly: GCF_015104395.2. Taxonomy (NCBI): domain Eukaryota; kingdom Metazoa; phylum Arthropoda; class Malacostraca; order Decapoda; family Palaemonidae; genus Macrobrachium; species Macrobrachium nipponense. The sequence continues at coordinate 74,401,042 of NC_087200.1, forward strand.
GGGACCTGTGGGCAATATCCCGAAGGTAGAAGGAGGTGAAGGTGGTCTGGTTGGACCACACCCCTCCCTTCAGCACCTGTGCAACCAACAAGTTCTTGCAGAATGCAAAGGTAGGACCAATACCTCTAACTTCGTGGGCTCTCAGGTGAAAGGTACTGGTGTCTAAACTCCTTTCGGAGTCGTACGCTTTCCTGATCACCTCACAAAGCAAGAAAGAAATAGTGTTCTTGGACACTTCTTTCTTGGTTACCCTGGTGCTAACAAAGAGGTGTCGACACTCAGGCCTGAGATGGCGAGTTCTCTTCAGATAGTGCCATAGCACTCTAACAGGACAAAGTAGCATCTCTTCTGCATCATTACCCGTGAAGTCCTCTAGGAAAAGGATTGTGAAGGACTCGAATCTATCATCAGGGACCGAGGGGTTCTGAGTCTTCACTATGAAATCTGGGACGAAATCGAGCGTAACCGATCCCCATCCCCTCAAGTGTTTAACATTAAATGAAAGACCATGAAGTTCCCCTAATCTCTTTGCATTTGCCAAGGTCAGCAGAAAGACGGTCTTGAGGGTCAGATCCCTGTCTGACGAATCTCGGAGACGGCCGTAGGGTTTACAAGTCAAACTCCTTAAGACGAGAGTCATATCCCACTCAGGGGGCCTGAGTTTCCTGGGTGGGCAAGACCTCTCGAAGCTCTTCATTAGGAGGGGTATTACCATGGAAGAGGAAATATCCACCCCTTGCAGCTTAAGGACTAAAGCTAAAGCAGCTCTATATCCTTTAACTGCAGATAGAGAGAGGAGCTTCTCTCGGCGAAGAAAGACTAGGAAATCCGCTACCTGCTGAAGAGTGGCTCTGGGTGGAAAGAGACCCCATCTACAACACCAACCACAGGAGACAGACCACTTTTCCTGGTATACTGCTGCAGAGGACTGTCTGAGGTATCCTGCCATCTCTGTTGCTGCTTGGCAAAAAAAGCCTCTCACTCGCAAGAGATGGATAACCACCAGCCGTGAAGACACAGGGAATGTACTGCTTGGGGGTACCATTCCACATGCGGTTGACACAGCAGGTTGTGCCATGGGAGAATCTCCTGTGGTGCCTCCAAGAGAAAAGCCAGCAGGTACAGATACCAAACAGCCTGAAGCCATTTGGGTGCCACAAGAATCATCCAAAGATTGCTGGTGACCAGCACCCTGCTGATCACCTTGCGAATCAGACAGAACGGGGGAAAGGCGTACACTTTGAGGTTGTCCCAAGGGTGTTGGAACACGTCCTCTGCAGCTGCCCGTGGGTCCGGCACAATGGAGAAGAAAACCGGGAGTTTCCTGTTGTGCCAGGTGGCGAACAGATCCACCACTGGACACCCCCACCGATCGAAAAGCCTTTCGCCACATCTGGCGAAAGGCTGAGCTTGTCTGCCACTATGTTCCTCATGCCTGGAATGTGCCTGGCTGACAGCTTTACCGAGAGAGCCGCTGCCCACTCGTGCACCTGCACCGTCAACTGATGCAACGGGAGGGACACCAGGCCCCAGTTTTGTTGACGTACGCCACTACCGTGTTGTCACTCATCAACACCGAGTGTCCCATCAACCGTTCCCAGAATTCTTGGAGCACCAAAAACGCACCCTTGAGTTCCAGGACGTTGATGTGAAGGTGCTTGTGTCGATTCCACAAACCTGAAACCAGAAACTCTTCCAGGTGTGCGCCCCAACCCTTGGTCGATGCATCCGAGAACAGGAAGCATCTCCGGAGGGGGAGTGTGCAACTGCACTCCTATTAAGAGGTTCCTGTCGTCCATCCACCGGGCTAAATCCTCCCTTACTTCCTCCATGAGAGAAACCAGGAAGGATTGTGGATCCCGTGCCTGAGACTAACACTCCTTCAGTCTCCATTGCAGAGACCACAGGTGAAGATGCCCGTGAGGGACTAACTTCTTTAATGATGACAGGTGACCAATCAAGACCTGCCACTGCTGAGCTGGCTGTTCCTGTCATTACAGAAACCGACAAGCTGACTCCCTGAACCTGCTGATCCGCCAGTCTGCGGGGAAGACTCATGCTGCCACTGTATCAATCAGTATGCCCAGGTACTTTATCCTCTGCTCGGGCTCAAGATCCGACTTCTTGAAATTTGTCATGATCCAAAGATTGTGACAAAAGTCGAGAGGGCAATCTCTGTCCTTCAACAACTGCAAGCGAGAACTCGCCAGGACTAGCCAATAGTCAAGATACCTCATAAGATGTATCCCAACCAAATGGGCCCCAGCCAACACCAGAGTGAACACTCGCGTGAACACCTGAGGGGCGGTTAGGAGTCCGAAGCAAAGTGTCCTGAATTGGAACACCGTCCCATCAAGGATAAAGCAAAGGTACTTCCTGGAGGACTGATGGATGGGTATGTATTTGAAAAATGACTTTTTTATGATAAAATAAGATTTTATGTATACTTACCAAGTACTTACATAGCTATAGTTTCTAAAACCGTCGGCAGCTAGAATTTTTGAAATTCGCGGAAGCACTAGTTTGTTTTGGTCAGGTGATACCCCCTGCCCACTATCAGGGGAGTGAGGAACCAACACCATCCGAAAATCAGTTGTTTATGCCCTATTATCCATGTGAGGGGAGGAGGGCGGGCTTTGATCATGTAACTACTCGGTAAGTATACATAAAATCTTATTTTATCATAAAAAAAGTCATTTTTATGTATGCAACTTACCAAGTAGTTACATAGCTGAATCCCACATTGTAGGAGGTGGGATCCATGGATATGCTCATAACTTTTTAAAACTTAATAAATACAACATATATATTTAGTGCTAGCATCCATGCAGATGCTTGTTGGTTCCTTACCTGTTAAGAGAGCTGAACAGTAAATTACTGCCTCTAGAAGTTGCTCGTCTTAACTCATAGGGACGTGGCGGTACAGCCATGGCTCGTCCTCTAAACAGTGGGACCCATGCAGCTAAGGAATGTCCGTGGCTAGCATGGTCGACTAAAGGATGCCCCTGCCCAGGGCGCAGTACCAAATAATCAAATGTTACCAGAGTAAAAAACATATCACCTCAACCATAACCATAAAATTCATACCCAACTCTACACTTGACTGAAGGGTACTCCTAGTACATTCATAGTACCTCCAGGCTCCCCTAAAAATCTCAACAACCTCGTTCAAGGCGAAGAGATAGGCTAGGAAGGTATGACTTCCTACACACCCTTACCCAATGCTGTGCCCGCCGCTAAATACAGACCCAGGGTACTGCAATTTTCATATATTGTTTCAATATCACGCAAGAAATGCGAGGCGAACACTGATTTACATTTCCAATACGCTGCTTGAATAATCAAGTCCAACGAGAGATTGTGTTTAAACGAGAGAGAGGTTGCCACTGCTCTTACCTCTTGAGCTATCACTTTAAGTTTATTAAGGTCGGCTTCTTTCACTTGTGAATGAGCATCTACAATCACGCTACATAAGAAGAACGCCAGGCCGTTTTTAGACATCGGGCACGCCGGATTCCTTACCGAACACCATAAACGATCGGACGGGCCCCGAACTCTGTCTGTCCTATGTAAATAACATTTCAGAGCTCTGACTGGGCAGAGCAACCTCTCTTCTTCTTCCGGTCCTACCAAGTCCGTGAGGTTTTTGATACTGAACGAACGAGGCCACGGTTTGGAAGAGATCTCGTTTTTTGCCAAAAACCCCATGGTTAATGCGCAAACCGCATTACCCTGTGCAAAGCCTATTCTCTTGTCCATGGCATTTATTTCACTCACTCTTTTAGCTGTAGACAGGGCTACTAGGAATAAGGTCTTTCTCGTCAAATCTCTCAACGATGCTCTTTGCAACGGCTCACACGGAGTTTCCGACAACCACTTAGTACTACATCTAAAAAACCTTTGGGTTTTTCTATATCAAAGGACTTGATGAGATCTGCAAGATCTCTATTCAACGACACTTCCAATCCTCTGTGATTGAAAACAGATCCCAACATCGCCTTATAGCCTTTGATAGTCGCAGTAGACAGATTTCTATCTGTTCTCAAATATAAAAGAAAATATGTTATTGTTATATACACAATTAAGTTTGTTCATACTTACCTGGCAGATATATATATAGCTGTATTTTCTGACGTCCGACAGAAATTTCAAACTCGCGGCACACACAGTGGGCGGCCAAGGTGGTAGTACCCATTCCCGCCGCTGGGAGGCGGATATCAGGAACCATTCATTTTCTATTCATATTTTTATTAATGTCTCTGTCTCCTGAGGGGAGGAGGCGGGCACTTTAATTATATATCTATCTGCCAGGTAAGTATGAACAAACTTAATTGTATAATAACAATAACATTTTGTTCATGCCACTTACCTGACAGATATATATATAGCTGAATCCCACCTTCGGATGGTGGGAAGAGACAGAATAGGATTTTTTAGGAAACTTAAATTAAGTAGATGATAAACATCTTGGTTCCTACCTGTTTGCAAAGTAGACTATGTGATTACTGTCACGTAAGGCTGCTTTGCTTAATCACAGAGTTGCCAGCCAGGTGGAGACCTGTAGTGCTGGTGCGCTCTGGATGATCTGTCAACGGGTGCGAGACCTCAGCGTGACAAGATCATCGAGGCCATACAAATGAGGGCAACGAAGCAACTGACCACCACCTGACCAACTATTCACAAAAAACCCCTTAAAACTAACTAAAGGATGGGAGATCTTCACATAAGATCACCACAACCTAAAAACACAACAACCTAACTTAAACCTAAACTAAGGGATAGGGAAAGAGCTACTTCCGGACCCCATACTGTGTCCCGCAGAAACGTATGGCCCCAGTGCATTACAATCGTCATAAATCGTTCTCACATCCCTTAGGTAATGTGAGGCGAAGACGGAGTTTACTCCTCCAAAAAGGTGCAATCAAGGATGTCCTTGATTGACATGTTCTTTTGGAAGGCAAGAGAGGTAGCGACGGCTCGTACTTCGTGCGCTTTTACTCGGAAGAGGCTCAAATCAGTTCTTCTGGAAAGATGAATGAGCCTCCCGAATGGTGTCCCTAGAAAGAAAGCAACAGCATTCTTCGATAAAGGTAACTCTGGTCTCTTCACAGAGCACCAGAGGTTACCTGAGGGACCTACTTCGACCTCTTTCGTTCTATGCACGTAGAACTTGAGAGCCCTGACCGGGCACAGGACTCTCTCTGGTTCTTGGCCCACCAGACTTGACATACCCTTGATCTCGAAAGTCTTCGGCCAAGGGTTCGAAGGATTTTTCATTCTTCGCCAAGAAGTTGGGTTCAACGAGCATACAGCATGTCCCCTTTGAATCCCATTAACTTGCTAAACGCTTGAATTTCACTAACTCTCTTAGCCGTCGCAAGAGAAGTTAGGAAAAGAGCCTTCCTTTTGTCAGGTTTCGAAGAGACGCTGCCTGAGCGGTTCGAAAGTGCTCGACATAAGGAATTTAAGGACTACATCAGGTTCCATGATGGAGGTCTCATTGAGGAACCTTCGAGGTCTCGAAAGACTTAAAAGGTCATGAATATCCTTGTTGTCAGACAGGTCGAGGCCTCTGTGCCTAAAAAAAACCGCTGACAACATGCTTTTATATCCCTTGATGGTAGGGACCGCTAATTTCTGCACATTCCTGAGAAAGAGCAGAAAATCAGCTATCTGGTTCACAGAGGTCGAGGAAGAGGAAACTCCCTCCTTTTTACACCATGCCCTGAAGGAAGCCCACTTCGATTGGTAAACAGCTCTTGTGGAAGCACGTCTCGCATGTGCGATTGCTCTCGCAGCTGCTTTCGAAAAACCTCTAGCTCTGGCCAACTTTTCGATAGTCTGAACGCAGTCAGACTCAGAGCGGAGAGGTTTGGTGAAACCTTTCGAAGTGAGGCTGTGTTGAGTAGATCTTTCCTCCAGGGCAATGTCCTTGGAAAGTCTACAAGGAAAGACATGACCTCTGTGAACCATTCTCTCGCTGGCCACATCGGAGCGATCAGGGGTTAACCTCGTCCCTTCCGAGCCGCAAACTTCCTCATGACTTCCCCCAGAATCTTGAATGGTGGGAAGGCGTATAAGTCTAGGCCCGTCCAATTCCAAAGCAAAGCGTCTACCGCGATTGCTTCTGGATCCAGGACCGGAGCAGTAAAGAGGAAGTCTCTTGGTCCTTGACGTTGCGAATAAGTCGACCAGTGGACGTCCCCACACGTCCACAGGTCTCGACAAACGTCTTCGTCAAGGTCCATTTCCGTCGGTAGGACTTGGTCCCCGACGACTGAGAAGTCTGCCCTGACGTTTTTGCACTCCTGCAATGAATCTCGTCAGGATAGTCACCTTTTTTCTCTTTGCCCACACAGCAGAATCTCTCTCGCTAGGGAAAACAACGGTTCTGGAGTGTGTTCCTCCCTGGTTTTTAAAATAAGCGAGTGCTGTGGTATGTCCGAGTTTATCTGAAACAATCTTGTTCATCAAACTCTTTTCGAAGAACTGCAGGGACAGAAATACTGCTGCCAGTTCTTGACATTTATATGCCAGGAGGCTACCTGTTCCCCTCTCCAGAAGCTGGACACTTCTTCCCCCCCCTAGTGTTGCTCCCCATCCTGTGATGGAAGCGTCTGAAAACAAACACTAGGTCGGGGCTCAGAAGACTTAGGGACACGCCCTCTTGAAGCTTCTGAGGGTCCAACCACATCTTAGGTGGTTCTTGATTGGAAGCGATATCCTCAATATGGCATTGAGATCGTCCTTGGCCTTCCACTCGTCCGCAAGGAAAAATTGGAGAGGCCTGATGTGCAGTCTTCCCAAGGAAACAAACCTTTTCTAGCGAGGAAATGGTCCCCAGCAGACTCATCCATTCCCTCGCCGAGCAAGTCTCTTTCCTTAGAAAGGCTGAGATCTTTTCTAAGCCTAGCCGCTGACGTTTCCGGGTGGGACGGAAACGCTCGAAAGCCACTGAATCCATCTGAATCCCCAGATACACGATGGACTGTGTTGGGGTCAGATGCGACTTTCGACGGTTGACCAGAAGTCCCAGGGACTTCGCTAAGGCTAAAGTGAACTGCAAGTCCTTCAGGACACTTCTCTCTCGACGACGCTCTGATCAGCCAGTCGTCGAGGTACAGGGAAAACTCTTATTCCCGAAGAGTGAGCCACCTCGCTACGTTCTTCATTACTACTGTGAACACATCGGAGCCGTGGTCAGTCCGAAGCACATAGCTCTGAACTGCCATACTTTGTTGTCTAAGACAAACCTTAGATACTTTCTTGAAAGAGGGTGGATCGGGATGTGAAAGTACGCGTCCTGCAAGTCTAAGGATACCATCCAGTCGCCCGGTCTCAACGCTCCCAGAACAGAATGAGGCGTCTCCATCGTGAATTTGTTCTTTTCCACGAAAAGATTGAGCCTGCTTACATCTAGAAACTGGACGCCAACCTGACGACTGCTTCGGTACTAGGAAGATTCTGTTGTAAAAACCTGGAGACCCCAGGTCCGCGACTTGTTCCACCGCTCTTTTGTCGATCATCTGCTGAAGGAGATCGAACAATACTTTCTTCTTTTCTCCCTGATAGGATGGAGAAAAGGTCTCTGGGAGTCGTAGAAAGAGGAGGAAGATCTAAAAAGGGGATCTTGTACCCCTGCTCCACGATCTTGAGGGGACCAAGAGTCCGTGTCTCTCTCTCTCCACGCTCCCGCAAAAGACTTCAGTCTGGCTCCGACTGGTGTCTGAAGGACATGCTTCTCACTTGGAAGGCTTTGGCTTAAAGGAAGCTCTTCCTCGTGAAAAACCCTCTCCCTCGAGGAGCTGCTCTCGAGGGGGGAGGAGCCCCACGAAAGGGCTTTACTTTCTTCGGCGGTCGAACCGCAGCTGAAGAGGTTGAAGGTACGGCTGACCGTCTTGTAGACTGGGCCAAAAGGTCCTGAGTGCCTTCTCTTGTAAGCTGTTCGTCAGGTCCTTTACCAAAGTCTGGGGGAAGAGATGGTTCGAAAGAGAGGCGAAAACAGCAAATCCGCTTTCTGAGCTGGAGTCACCGAACGAGCTGTGAAGTTGCACAGCAAAGCTCTCTTTTTTAATAAAGCCGTTCCAAAATGAGATACGAGCTCTCCGAACCATCCATGACGGCTTTGTCATACATGCTAACACGCTGGGACAGCTCCCCCACGACTGAGAGATTCTGGGCTTCTCGCTTGTAGATCCAGAACTCCCAAACACCAGTCCAGGAAGTTGAACACTTCCAGCATCCTGAGCAGACCCTTCAAATGATGGTCAGTCTCCGACGCGGTCCAGGTTACCTTAGCAGAGGGTAAAAGCGACCTCCTCTGCAAATCCACTAGGCTGGAGAAATCTCCTTGAGCCGAAGAAGGGATACGAACTCCCACTTCATCTTTGGTTCTATACCAAATGCCCCCTTTTCCACTAAGTCTAGTAGGAGGGCAAGGCGAAGGTCGTCTTGCCTTGGTCTCTCCTTTGTACCATCCAATCCTGGAGCTTTTTAAAAGCACGTTCGTTGAGAGAGAAGTTTTCATCTCTACAAACTCCGGGGTTTTTCCAGTTTTAGATGAAGAAAACTGCGAAGGAGGAGACTTGGGAGCTGCGGGCTGAAATTTGTCTTCAAAAGAAGAACGCAAGAGTCGTACGAGGACTTTATAGTCCGAGATAGACGGGGCTGCAGCAGGTTCCTCTTCAACCGATTCAGCCGAACTACTTAGCTCTCCTTCTTCTCTAAACGGAAGAGGAGACCGTCTTACAGGAGAGGGCGTCCTAATGTCAGGTTTTGGCTTGATCAAAGGACCCCTATCCTTGCTAGAGGCAGCCTTATTTCGGGTGTCTTCTTTATGACGCTTACTGCTCGATGAAGGTAGAGCGTCCTGATGAGGACGAGCGTCCTCAGCGCCTTCCGCAGCAGTCTCACCCTGCCGAGAAGCGTCCTTACATTTCTCCTTCGCTGGCATACGTGCCTGTGCGCGTAAACTAGCATCTGGGGGTACGACTTCTTGGTCAGAATCCCCAAAAAAGTCTTGAAAGGCGGTCTGAACGACCTGCCTAGCGTCCTGCCAAGCGTCCTGCCGAGCGTCCTGGTGAGCGTCCTGCCGAGCGTCCTGTCTAGCGTCCTGGCGAGCGTCCTGACGAACGTCCTGCCTAGCGTCCTGCCAAGCGTCCTGACGAACGTCCTGCCTAGCGTCCTGCCAAGCGTCCTGACGAGCGTCTTGACAAGCGTCCTGACGAGCGTCCTGCCGAACGTCCTGCCGAACGTCCTCGTACAGAGCGTCCTCCTCAAAAGCGTCCTGACGTAACGTCCTTCTAGCGGACGAACGAGATCGGCGAATCGCCGAAGGAGAAGCGATCGGCGAACGAGACGAAGTAGGTGAAGGAGAAGGAGACTGCTTAGTCCTCTTGACAGGCAGTCTAAGGTCCTTCCTCCGCTTAGGCTCGACTGCTGCTGGGCGAGTCCTCTGAGCCATAAGCGAGGATAGCTGGTCCTGAAGGGACAAAAGAATGTTCTTCGTTGGGAAGAATATGAACAGAGGAAGCAGGACTGATCCTGTGAGAAGACGAGGGGCGATGGGGACGCTCCTCCTTCTCACAGGTACAGCTACCTGCTTCTCAGGTATACGCGCCTGTGCACTCAACCTAGCGTCCTCATCGGAGGAGATCCTGCCTCTCTTCTGAGGCGGAAAAACGTCATACGCGTCCTCCGACGAAAGCGGCGAAAGAGGACGTGAAGCGTCCTCCGCACGAAACGTCCTTTTCAAAGGACGAGAGTCTCTCCGAGCGCTCCACCCCTTGCGCGGGGAGGACGCTTCGGAGGACGAAAAGCACTCTTTCAGGACGCGCGCTCGTGCACGGTCCTTGGCAGCCTGGGTCTTTGCTACAGGGCCTGCCGAAGGGACGCCAGATCGGTGGGAAGCCCCCGTAACCCTCTTGCGGCTTTCGACATACCTACTCCCTGGGTCTTGGGAGTCTGATAGAGGTCTAGGCCTAGAGGGCATTATGGGGCCGATCTGACGCCCCCTCCACAACACTGGGGGCACGATCACACTTGCACCGAGCCAGTTTCTAAGGCTTTCACTTTGGTCTCCAGAGTGCGAAGAGACTCCAAAATCAGAGAGAGAGCATTCGCTTTCTCCCGACACAGAATCAGAGCCCACCCCCGAAGGCAACACAGGTTTAGGGGTTGTAAAACACTACAGGTGTTAATGCAGGAGAGATGTTAGCCTACCTTTGGAAGAACCACTCCTGGAGGAAGACCTCCTGATCCTATCGCGCTCCAATTTAAGGCGATAGGACTCATACTCTCCATCATCATCGGTCAATTTCTCACATTCATTTGCACCGATTATCAATCAAAAACAATTAAGCCCCCATACAACTCATACATACTGTTGGGGGTGGGGGGTCTACCGATGCTTTCGGTAGCCTCACCTTACAATCAGCCCTCACAACACAATCTGAAACTCACAACACTGATCCAGACATATCTTTATAGAGAAAAGTCAATCCAAAATCAAAAAACGGTCCACTAATGCGTATGCCAATTACAAAAAATCCAATTCAATACCAAAAAAATCAATCAGATACTTAAAAGCGACGTCAATTTCCAAAAAATAAAACTGAGCAGAGGTCTGTAAACAGATGTTACCGACCGGCGACAGAAAAAAAATATGAATAGAAAATGGGATGGTTCCTGATATCCGCCTCCCAGCGGCAGGGAATGGGTACTACCACCTGGCCCCGCCCCACTGCGTGTGCCGCGAGTTTTGAAATTTCTGTCGGACGTCAGAAAATACAGCTTTATATATATCGTCAGGTAAGTGGCATGAACAAACTGCTATTTTCTGTATAGTTTTTTTTAGAAGACGAAAAAACATTATGCCTCTTACACCAGGCTCAAAACACAGCCCACTTTGCCTGATAGACTTTACTTGAAGATTCCCTTCTGCACTGCGCAATAGCTCTCGCCGCTTGTCTTGAAAACCTCTTCACTCGTAAGAGTTGTCGGACAGTCTGTAAGCGGTTAGAGACAGAGTGGATAGTCCTTGATGGAACCTCCTGAAGTGGGGTTGTCTGAGTAGATCAGTTCTCTGAGGAAGTAACCTTGGCCCATCCACTAGAAGATCTAAAAGATCTGGAAACCATTCCTGCGCTGGCCAGAATGGAGCAATGAGAGTCCTCAAAACGTTGTGATGCGTTCCGAATTTGTTGATGACTTCTCTCACCTTCTTGAATGGAGGAAAAGCGTACAAGTCTTTGTTCGGCCAGTCCAAAAGCATCACATCTGTCGACCATGCTTTCAGGTCCGGGGCTGGTGAACAGTAAAGGGGGAGACGATGGTTTCTTGCTGTGGCAAACAGATCCATCATAAGTTTCCCCTAGAGTTTCCACAATTCGAGGCATACCACTGGATTCATCATCCATTCCGTGTGACGTACTTGCCTCCTGCAGCTCAGTTCGTCCGTGAGAACGTTGAGTTTCTCCTGAACAAACCTCAGAATTAATGTGGTTTGATTCCAATTCGCCCATACCAGCAGGCTCCTTGCCGTCTCGCAAAGAGAAAACGAGTGTGTCCCTCCTTGTTTCTTAATGTAGGAGAGCGCTGTCGTGCTGTCCGAGTGTATCACCACTACTTTGTTGCGAACTTCAGCAATCACCAGTGGATGGAGGTCAGTTCCTTTAGATTTATATGCCACTGTTTTTGTTCTGCATTCCAAACGCCTGCTACAGTACTTCTTTTTCCCACTGAATCGCTCCCCAACCTTGATCTGATGCGTCTGAAAAGAACACTAGGTTGGGGCTCTGCGGGAGGAGGGATCTCCCTTCCGCAAGTCTGTCTCTTAACTTCCACCATTGCAGGTCCTCTTTTATTTCCTGTGTGATAGGGAACACAAAAGAATCTGGAAACTTCTTTCTGTTCCAATTTGCTCTGAGGAAGAACTGTAGGTTCCTCATATGCTGTCTCCCTAGTGTCACGAACTGTTCTATTGAGGATAGAGTGCCCAAAAGACTCATCCATTCCTTTGCAGAGCATTCCTGGAGACTAAAAATTTCACTACCTTCTGTAGGCATGATTTGATTCTTTGTGGGGATGGAAAAGCCCAAAAACTCACTGAGTTGATCCTCATCCCCAAATAGATTAATTCCTGACTTGGGAGTAACTGCGACTTTCATCTGTTTATTAACAGTCCTAGATCCTGAGCTAAAGTCAGGGTTTTCTGAAGGTCCTCCGTGCACCTCTCCTTTGTTTGTGATCGGAGAAGCCAATCGTCCAGGTAAAGGGATATCCTTATCCCGACTAGATGTAACCATTTCGCGTCCTCCATATCGATGGAGATCATTCAATCCCCTTGATGGATTGATGAAAGGACAGACTGATTTGTCTCCATCTTGAACTTTGTCTTTTGCACATGTGACAACAAACAGACGATTGTAAAACCCTGGTGTTAGTGGCTCCTCTACTAACTCTATTGGTTTCTTTTGCAAGAGAGACGAAACCTCTTCCGAAAGGGCGATGAACTTCTTTGAATTTTCTGAGTAAGCTGTCAAAGCTATCGGAGAGCCTAATAATGGAGGCTTTCTCTTAAACGGAATATCGTATCCTTTTCTTAAAACCTTTACGATCCAAGGTTCCGCCCCTCTTGCTTCCAATTCTTCCCAAAACTGATGGAGCCTCGCTCCTACTGGAGCACGAAGGACTGATACACTACTTCTTGGTCGAGGGGTTGGTTGAGGATTTTTTAATAGATTTAAGGGTGAAACGTGCTCTGCCCCTAGATCTTGTGAAATATCTACCGAATCCCCTGCCCCGAAAGGGTTGTCCTCGGCTGGCTGGCGGGCGGCATACACTAGGGATATTTTCTCTAGTCTGTTTAGTGGAATGCGAGAGAAGATCCTATGTTGCTTTCTTCTGCAATTTGGAGGCAACTAGCACTACTGTCTCTTCTGGAAACAGGTGCTTTTTATCCAAGAGCGAATATAAGGCAGACTTTTGGGTACGAGATACTCCCTTGGATGTAAAAGAACATCATAGTTCTCTCTTCTTTAGGATACCTAACATGAAGAGAGAGGCTAGTTCCGTGGAACCGTCTCTAATCCCCTTATCTAAACAGGAGATCACTCCCGAAATGTCTGTAAAAGCTTCCTCACTCAACATTGAATAGCTCTTCAGTTTACGTCCCAAGGCTCCTACTGTTCAGTCCAGGAAACTAAAAACTTCGAATACCTTAAAGATATTCTTAATGAGGTGGTCTAATTCTGACGCCGTAAACATTATCTCTGCCGAGTTGAAAACCGATCTTCTCGCCAAGTCAATAAGCGCAGAGAAGTCTCCCAGGGCGGAGGCAGACACACCCAAAGAGAGAGCTTCTCCGGTTTCGTAACACAAGTGTCTCCTAGTTGAAAGACGAGAAGGAGGGAAGTAGAACTTGACCTTGCCTTGATCCCTCTTATCGTCAAGCCAAAGGTTAATTTCCTTTAACGCTTTTCGAGCCAAAAAGGACAGTACTAGTTTCGGTAATTTCCTGGAGTCTTCCTGGTTGTCCCTCATGTAAGAAGACACTGGAGACGTGGGGGTTACTGGTGAGAATGAATCTGAAAAATTGTCTGCAAAGTAAAAAAGCAAGGCTTTGTAGGCAGTGAGAGAAGACTCTTTATCCTCCTCCTCTCCTTTCTCTTCTTCTTTGGCTGAAGAAATAGGTGATAAGGTCTCTACAGGTTGGATAGGGAGCGCCGGAGATTGAATAAAGCCCAAAGTGCTGTCTAACTTATTCTGGATGGCTGACAGAGAATGATCGGGGGCAGCCATCACCTGAAGTCCTGTCGGTAGGCCCGAAGCTGAAATTGATGACATAGGCTGTCCGAGCGCTTCAGACTGGTCCCTCTGTGCACTAGGTTGCATATATACCTGTGGATGCTCGGGGGCTAGCGGGCGCTCGGGGGGCTAGAGGACGCTCGGGCGCTAGCAGACGCTTGGGCGCTCAGGTGCTCGTGGATTCCCGGGCGCTAGTGGGCGCTCAGGAGCTAGTGGATGCTAGGTTGCAACTGTATTCCTGGGCGCCAATGGACGCTCGGGAGCCAAAGGTTGTTCTAGCGTCACCGCGGAAGTTCCGGGTGCCAAAGGTTGCTCTGGCGAGCAGGCAAACTGTGGCGCCGATGGGCGCTCGGAAGTCGTCGGGTTTCATGCTCCGAACGCTGAAGATGTCTCCCAGGAGTCTCGGGAATTACAGGAGGGACTGGTGGCAGTCTTATCTGTCCTTCAGTATTACATGTGCAGACCGGAGCTGAAGACATCTCCGAAAGTCTACTCTTCCCCGTACTCTACACCTCTGAAGGTCTGCTAGAGGAAGACTTTCTCGACGACGACTTCGACTTAGAGGATGTGATCCTCTCACTACAACGTCCCTCTCCTGCCATATCCTGAGAGAATCTCTCTGGAGAGTCCCAAAAACTACATGAAGGCTGTTCCTTCCGTAAAGGGCTAGCCTTTTTACAGGGGACTGGAGAGGGAGACAATTTACGAGACCTCCTTTTCAATGGACGGGACTCGTCATGGAATCGCCACTGGCGCCTGGGAGAGGACTCCCCAGAGCTGGAAGCACTAGACGACAGCGGTACTCCTTTAGAGACGCCTTTCCAGTGGCACTCTGTTGCGATCTGGGATTTGTCAACAGAATCGCCTGAGGGGGCGACTGCTCGTGGGCAGATCCCACTAACCTCCCTTGGGCTACCAGTATGCCTCCTCCCAGGTTCTGGGGAGTTTGACAGGGACCTTTGCCTAGGAAAATCAGTGGGCCGGCCGAACAGCCACCTCCTCCACCACACTTAACACTTGCACTCACTTCACCACTTACCTTGTCCATTAGGGTTTTCACAGACGCTCCTAATTTTCTTTCCATTGGCTTGGAGCAATGATCAAGCACTCTAATTAAGATTTTTTGTTTTCTCTTTTTATCTCTCTCTATCGCATTCTTGGAGCATGATCAAAAAATTTTTTCAACATCCTAGTTAAGATTTTTGCTTTTCTCTTTTTATCTCTCTCTAACTCGTTAGTGTAACTAGTCAAGATCTTCCAAGTTCTTTGATCCCAATTAATACACTCCCCACAAGTTTGATCTGGTGTACAAGTCTGTCCCCTACAACCTGTGCAAACTGAATGTGGATCATTTACCCGCCCCACACTTTAGCGGATCCGCTAGGTAATTAGCAGCCTTTACTACAATACCTAATCCCAGATGAACTAGTGTCTGACATTATGCAGACCAATCCAAAACTAGTGAATTTCGGTGCAAAACTATTTAAAACTATTATCAATTCCTAAACAGCTATCACCGAAAACAAAACTTCCAATATTCAGAGTACTTCACCAAATAACTCCAACAAAGAGCAACGGCAAACAATTCCAAAAATTTCGCTGCTACTGAAACTGTGCTGACAGTACCAGCCAGCAGAAACAACTGATTTTCGGACGGTGTTGGTTCTTCACTCCCCCGATAGTGGGCGGGGGGTATCACCTGACCAAAACAAACTAGCGCTTCCGCGAATTTCAAAAATTCTAGCTGCCAACAGTTTTAGAAACTATAGTTATGTAACTACCTGGTAAGTTGCATACATAAAATATGCATCCTTCCAATCCACTGAAAGCATGAAACCGTTCTCCCTGATGGAATCGAGTACAGAGCATGCCATTTCCATCGTGAACTGAGTCTGGCAAACGAATCAGTTCAAAGGAGAGAGATCTATCACCAGTCTCCAGCCCCACGTAGACTTCTCAACCAAGAAAAGTCGGCTATAGAACCCCAGTGACAGTTCTCGCACGATTTCTAAAGCTCCCTTGCTTGGCATTGTCTGCACTTCTTCCTTGAGTGCTACGCCCCTGGTCGAACCGGGAACGTATATCTGAAGATGGACCGGGTGGGAAGTGAAGGGTGGCCTCGACTCAAAGGGGAGAAGATATCCCTCCCATGGAAATCTACTACCCAGGTCTCAGCTCCGTAGCGTTGCCATGTTGCCCAATGGCTTGCCAGGCAACCACCCCCCCCCCCCCCCCCCATTTTTGGCAGCAGGCTAGGGAAAATGCTGTCCCTAGTGTTTCCCCTTCTTCCCCTTTCACTTGCCCCCTTCCCGCGAGAGGAGGAGGGCTGAGAGGGGGGCTGACGCTCACCTCTCGAAGTGAAAGAGGAAGGCTGGGCCTTTCCCCGCGCGCCCTTCAACGGTACTGACATCTTAGGGGCGGAGGAAGAGCTAGCTAAGCTCTGAGGCTTAGCCGCAGTGGAATGAGACTGCCCAGAAGTCTTCGTAACCGCCTGGTGTACCAGACGGTTGCTGTCTTCAGTTCTCCATTTTTCCACTGCAGCATCCACCATTTCTCTAGGGGAGAGAGAGGAGGAACCCAGCAATGGTCCATTCCTGAGACCCACTGCCAACTTGTGACCAGCCACCCTGGTTACCCAATTTAGGACAGCATCCCTCCTCCTCAGCACCAGGTTGGCCCACAGGTTAGCAGTCTCGTGGGCCAGGTAGGAAATGGCCCTACCTCCAGACTGACAGTCTCCCAAAGGCCAAGTCTTCCCAAGGAACTACAGGTCCCGACGAATCTGCGACTCTGGATACTGCGAGGGACCACAGATCCAGCCAGGAGACGGCCTGAAGGCTGCCATGGCGGTAGACTACAGAGCCATTGCCTCTTGCTGTGTGAACCAGAGGATCTCCGACAGCAGGTGTTGAAAAGGCAAGCCCGGAGTTAGACAAGCCAACTCTGATTCAACCTGTTTGGTCGGCAAGAGGCCCAACGAAGGCTAATAAAAGCGTCGCTGATGAGGCAGAGGAGGGGGAAGCAACTCAACCCGTCTGACCTGCTGAACCTAAGTGAAGCTTTTAGTCCTGAGACAAGAGCATTCACCTGGTCCAGCACACCATCAGCCAAGGAAGACCAAGGAAGCCCTACAGACGCTCTGGGTTCCTTTTTTGGACCCTAGAATGACTAACCTCGATGGATGGTCAGAGGGGGCAACCATTGATCCTTCCCTTGGGCCATTGTGCCAACGGATCAGCACGATGACCTTCGCAAAAGACCTCTGTGTCTCGGGGGTGACTGCATCCTGAGGCAACGGACCGTCAGGTCCATCCAGGCCGAGGCCCTCCTGAGACACTTCCTTCAGGAGGAAGAATCTCACCAGGCCCCCCCTGATCTCCTCTAACCACTTGAGCGTGACCTCTCAGGTCCTAAGACCGAACCGGGCACATAGGCTCTCATGGCTGGATTGAGAGAAGCGCAATCCTTACGGTAACCCCTAGTAGCCTCGCTCCTCCCGATGTATCCCGAGGAGGTTGAAGCGACAGGTGAGGCAGATCTGACGCTCCCGCTCTGTCTACCAGCAGAACCGATGGATGGAGAGGGCTGCAGGAGATAACCGGTCTGCAGGTCTACACCAGCAGTCTCCCAGTGATCATGCTGGTGTGACCGGGAACCTGGGAGACCTCTTCCCAGTCTCACCTTGTGCACAGTCTGATGGGACCGTCACGTCAACCCTGGATAACCAACAATCATTACGAGAACGATCACCAGTCAGGTGAGTCACCTGGGCTACCATCCCTCCACCCCATGCCGGAGTCTGGCGGTGAGCGTGCTCAGCAGCCTGGACTCTGGCTGCACAGTCACCAGCAGGTGACCGTACACTCAGAGACACTCGCCACCTGAGACAGTTCCTGCTCCAGAGGTGGAACCTCTGGAACCGGGGAGCAGAGGTATCGGCAGTAGTTCCCGCCTTTCTCTTCCCTGAGGAAGGAGAGGAATGGGAGGACCAGCAGAAGGCCCACCTTTCTCACCGGGACAATGAGACAGACCCTTCAAAGTTTCTGTACGAGACTTCTTAGGGGGGGGGAAGAGACCACCTTCTTCTTCCTTGGCTGGGGAGCCTTGGAAGAAGAAGTAGAGGAGGCGGCAGAAGACAACGACGAAGACAACGACGAAGAAGACAATGACGACACTTTTCTCTTCATCTTGGACTTCTTCTTTACCAACTTCCTCAGGATGGCAGAAAGGTCTCTCACCCAGGCCAGGGCTGCAGCAACTGCCGAAGCAGCAGGCTGCAGCGCGACCTGGGAAGGAAGACCTGACAGAGCTGCAGCACTTCCACGGGCAGGGACAGGGGCAGAAGGTATGACGACAGCGACAGGAGGGAGGTCCAGAAGCAAGCTCTTGGGGCACTCGAAATCCAGCGGAGGAGCGAGAACAGCATAAACTGCTTGTTACCAAGGTAACAAGCTGGGTATATCTTGGTAACAAGCTGGGTATATACCACGTGTGGTGGTGCTGCATAACCAGTTGTTGAAAGCGTTGTAGTCACCCTCGACTCCACCACGTGGGTCACTGGAACCGCTGCAAGGTGGTGAAGCAGTCCCCTTATGGTCGGAATGCCAGATAGATTCAGTGTTCGCCATACCTGCTGCAGATCCCCACCCGTGGAGGCAGACAAACCTGAAAAAGAAGCCAAAGTTGGGTTAGTGGGGGGGAGTTCCTGTTTGCCCAAAGGGTAAGGATCCCCCGCTGAGCGAACAGAAGTTCCTGAGTACAACTCCAGGTCGGTATGTCTCCCCCCCTTCCTCTGCACTCGACAGATCAAGCAAAGAGGCAGAGAGAGACATGTCCCTGAAGGGGAAAGAGCAAGGTGGGAGAGTCTACATGGAGGAAGGAAAGAAGACGACGTATCGGTCACCAAAGGAATTGAGTGAGAGCTTTCCGACGACGCCTTGGCAGACTTATGCGGCTTCTTCCTTCCCTCTTATCTCCCCCGCTGCTCCTCCGACCAAGAGATACAAGTGTCATAGGTCATTTCTCTATTATATTCCCACCCTCGGCATCTTGCACAGAGGGCGTGAGGGACCACATCATTGCTAGAGCGAAACGCTCAACATTTCCTCCCCCCAACTCCAGGGCATAATCACCAGGTAGATGGGGGGTCGAGCAGGCTTATCTGATTCGTGGCACAAATAATAACCAAATAATCACAATTCTCCTCAAAAGAATGAAAGAAAAGTATAAATCAGCAATCTTACGACAGAGGCGGGCAGAGAGGGAACGTCTACACACGACGGCAGTCAAAAGCAAAGTGGAATGTTTACGTCCAGTTGGGCGGGACTCCCGACTAGCGGACAAGCAGTTACTGCCTAACATAACAATTTGTCCAAAATTGCATTTTTCCTAACTATACAAACCTGAGGTCCTTTTACAATAGGAAGGTTACTAGCGGCAGCTGGATAGGTCGTAAGCTTTCGAACAAGGGGTTCGGTAGTTAACTGCTTGTCCGACAGTGCGCACGCCGCGCGGTCTGGGAGGTGAAGAATCACTTTTGCTTTAGGCCCAAGCAAATACTGCAGAGTGAGGGGTGGCATGAGGTGGGACTATGTGTAAAAGGACCTCAGGTTTGTATAGTTAGGAAAAATGCAATTTTGGACAAATTGTCATTGGTTCCGACACGGGATACAAACCTTTCGGTCTTTTTACAATAGGAAGACTCACTTCTTGGTGGGAGGAATCCGAGTCTTTTGTGAACAGACTGGTGTTCGCCCAACCTTGGAATGCCTCCCTGGTCGTAAGAGCGAGGGAGGGATCCAAGCCTCTGTCCGATTGATTGGGGTGTGCACCACAGGATCAATGGTCAGACCTCTGGACCAAGTACTAAGAGAGAGGCAAGCGTATCTCCTCGTACCAGCAAGCAAGAACTTGTTCCTGTTTGCAAGAGGCAACATAAAGTTATGGGTTTGTCTCTTGTTGGCTTCCACTTCCCCCCCTTGTTGGGGGAAGTGGTGGATATTCGCTCCCATCCCTAGTGAAAGGGATAGGATGGGGCTCTGTCGAGTAGCTCACCTGCATCTCGTCCTTATCCAGCAGGGTGATGACCGTATCCCTCTACCCACAAGGTAGAGGGGAGGGAGAAAAAAGATGGAATTGAGGAGCCAGTCACACTCTCATTCACTCACCCATTCTTACAGTCACAACAGGACTCGATGCTGTTCAGCCTGCAAGGGTCTGGGTTAGCTACACAACGTGTTGAGCAGCCACCACGGGTCCCAAGGAAAAAGATACAAGGACCTGCGGGCAATATCCCGAAGGTAGAAGGAGGTGCATGTGGTCTGGTTGGACCAGACCCCTGCCTTCAGTACCTGCGCCACGGAGAAGTTCTTGCGGAACGCAAGGGATGTACTTCTTCTAGGTCATCCCGGTGCTAACGAAGAGGCATCAACACTCATTCTGGGGTGTCGAGTTTCTTCAGATAGCGCTGTCGCACCCTCACAGGATAAAGCAGCATCTCCTTCGCATCGAAGGCAGTGAAGTCCATTAGGGAGGGGATTGTGAAGGACTCGAAACGATCGTCAGGGACCGAAGGGTTCCGAGTCTTCGCTACGAAGTTCGGAACGAAATCGAGCGTCACGGACCCCCATCCCCTGGATGCTTGACTTCGCAGGAAAAGTCATGCAGTTCCCTCAGAGGAAAAGAAGGGAATAGTTGCATGACCTATCCCTCTTCTCGACTTCGGTGATGTCCAGTACCCATACTGGTCTATCTGTCTGCAGCAAAGTGTCTCGCATTCTTCCATCCCCATGCAGCGAAGTTCTTCTTCTCGGTAGTGGATAGGACACCGACACTCCATGGTGGGTGTCGATGGTATGGGTACTGGGACAAGCCATTAGGACAAGGTAATGATTGATCTGGAACAACCGAACTAAGTCCACAACGTAGTTCGTAACTGACTCGGGTGCTCTGACAGCTGCCGACTGACTGCATTCGGTAGTGAGGCAAGTTGTCCAAGCATCCGAGCAAGTCACATGACCTTCACCCTTAAAGAGTTATGCCGAGAGACCACACAAATCGTATATTTGTTTGTCACCGATGCCGGACGGCGAGGTGATGATTCTCTTAAGGCATGTGCCCAACAGGCAAAAGTCAATTGCCTTCTAGAGATCGAGGTCCCTGATGGCAAGACATCCTCATAGTAGTTGAATCTCAGCTAAGGAGAAACAGCATTATGTGGCGTTGAAGACGAAGGTGGACAGTGAATGCAACCTACGTCTTCACAGCCGAATCGAGAGAAGGAATCTCAAGATTCTGAACCTGTGCTTACAAATGACTGAAAACGCTAACGGCTATTTCATTGCTGTCCGGTGAGGAGTCGTAGTTGCAATGAAAGCTGGGCGTTTTCAGCAATGAAAACACAGGGAAGTACTGCCTGAAGAACTGCCTCTCATGGGCTGAACATTTGGAAGTAGAGCTGGCCGGTCGGGGAGTAGGCGATGTCTTCCGATACATCTGTTAATTCGGGGTGAACAATGAACAATTGCACACCTATGAATACGAGATATTTTGAAGACAAACTCAGACTGCAGAAATCATTCCGCATTATCGCAGTGTGATGCAGCGGGAGACTAGTACAGACTT
>NC_087200.1:74422970-74447970 GCF_015104395.2 Macrobrachium nipponense
TTGATACCAGAATTTTTTCAACTCACAATATACAGCACTACTAACTTCTCTTCTTTTCCCTTTTGTTTCTAGTTCAAGTGCCAGTTTACATAAAGACTTTCTTGGTCTACCCACTGCCTCAGCTATGATGTCTTTTGACTCCTGAGAAAGGACTTCAAGCCTTCCAGGATTCTCATTCTTTCAGGATGACAGTCATATGGATTTTGGTTCCAGTTCCTTTTAACAAAGGATTCTACCTCTTTTAATGTATTTAGCTATCCAGGAATGTGAAATGAAGGATGTGCCAGCATCCCTGGCCGCTCTGAAGGTTATAGCCCAGATTCGGTCAATCCATCTGATTTCCCTGCGAGTCTTAGCCATGGCGTGCTGTCTAACCCCGTCACTCAGTCTCAAAAAACAAGAAATGTAAAATGAAAAATAGCTTAATATGGAGGGGGGGGCCCTCTATTTTCGAAACAACCAGTATATATGTATATGTATATGTATATGTATATATATATATATATATATATATATATATATATATATATATATATATATATATATACACACGTAATGATTATTACACGATAAAAGTAATGTGGGAACATTCCTTAAAAGCAGTACACATAACGTAATCAGGTTATGGGTTAAACAGGAAAGTCTGCCAAAAACCACCAGCCCATGCATGCGTGTGCCCCTTAGCTAAGCACAAATAGAAAAACACAACAACAACCTAATTCCAAGAGAAACCTACTTTGGCTCTCATGAGATGATGTGGCATAACCTAGATAAGTAGTGTTCGTTCATACACGTACCTTTTGTTATTTTGGTTTGCTAGCCTATGGATGTAAACCAATCTGTAAGAATCACCATCCTCTTCTCCTATCGTTCTGATATATAGATTCAACTCTTCTCTGCAAAGCTATCTCAAGATGTAACGCTTGAATAATAAAGTATATTTTGCTACCTCTGTGTTTCCACGACATACCCCTTCAATCAACTTGAGTAACATGAATATCTTCCTGATTAGAGAGAGAGAGAGAGAGAGAAGAGAGAGAGAGAGAGAGAGAGAGAGCGAGGGGGGGGGGGGGAAGGGGGGGGCTCTGTGGACCTTTCACCTAACACAACGCAATCCGCTTAGCGGATCAAAAATACCCACGTAGGCCTGGGTGCATCCAAGCTCTACAACATTATATTTGTGTCCAACGCACAACACAAGCATTATTGAACACGGTTAACCCCAATGTGAAGAACGGGAAAGATTACAGCTGTATTTATGTGTACAATAACTTTGTAAATACTATTCCTAACCATTGTTCCTGTTACTAATGTGGTTGCAAGACTTATTACTATCTATTTTATCGCAAAGTCAGTAGTAGTTTGTGTGTGTGATGTCAGTGAATGTACGTTAGACAACTCTTGCCCAGATGCAACATGAATGACCTGCTAGCCACAGTCCCCTGACAGCTCACATGATCACGGCCTCCCACCAGTCTCCCTCCTGCAGTCTTCTCACTAGGTCGTCATAATGGAGAATCAAGAGGAAAGTGATACAAATGATTCTGTTGTTGATAAAGACTGCGAACTATCTTCAAATGAATCTGATGAAGAGGAGGATTCCATCCTAGGTAATAAAATACATGTTTCTTAAGTTCATGGCTTTAGTTTTTAGACTCAGATATTGCAATTTTTACGATTACGTTAGTATACTAATAGATTTTTGTGAATAGTATTTATTAGGGCTAAGAAAGGTATTATCTTCATTAATTTTTTGCTGACTTTGTTTCTAATCTTTCTATAACAGATGATGTACCAGCAACAGGAAGACGTCAGAGTAGAAAGCGTATAGGGCAACCCTCACTGCAAGGAAGAGAAATGTTCGCAAAAGGGAAGAAGGCGAGAGAAGAATATGTTCCACTATAGGAAAATTGATTAAAGGTCAAGCTATGAGAGAAACCCATGCCAAGAGAGCTGTCGGAGAAGGTGCTAAGAGAAGTTTAAAGAAGAGGATCGGAGGATGATGATATCAATATTATAGAAATGCGATACCAGAACAACTAAATCAAATCCTTTGTGGTTTTGATTACTGAAGAAAATGAGAAAAGTCAGAGGTTGTGACGCAGCGAAGGTGAAAGCCGAAGAAGATTTTCAAGACTACCTTCTTAATGAAGCAATACCTGAAAATGAAAAGGAAGTGTGCCAAAAGATGTTTTTATCTACTTTTGGTATAACGCTCAAGAAAGCTAGAATTGTTACAGAGAAGATGCGACAGCCTGAAAGTGGCACTGTAGTACCGGATGGAAGAGGAAAACATGGGAAACAAGAAAATATCCCCCAAATCACTAGAGATGATTAAGAAGCATAGCAACTAGTTCCCAGCCTGGCAAAAGTCATTATACTAGGGCAGACTCAGAAAGAAAATATTTGAATCCAGATCTCACAATAGCTCAGATGTGTCGATTTGTACCAAAAATACTGCCCATGAAAACAACTTACCACCAGAAAAAGAATCAATGTGCAGAGAAATCTTCAATGAAGACTTCAATCTGTCCTTCCATCACCCAACCCAGGACACTTGTGAAAAATGTGACACTTTTAAGGCATCCCTAATGACTGCTGGTGAGGATGAAAAATATCGCATAGAAGAAGAGAAAGCAAAACACCATGAAACTTGCAGAGATGGCTTGCAATGAAAAAAAAAGCTGATAAAGAGTTTGCTCCTAAAAACAAAGGAATTGTTACTGCATCCTTGACCTCAAGAAAGTATTGCCTTGCCCAATGTTGCAGACAGGAATAGTTTACTACAGTACAAGAGACAACCTTGCTGTATATAACTTAACCATTTTTGCAACAAGTGTGGATGGAAATAAAGCACACTGCATGATATGGGATGAAACAATTGCAAAAAGAGGTGGCCAAGAAAACAGTTCATGTGGTCATGTGTAATGAAATGGTTGAATGGCCTCCCAGATGACAATAAGGACATTCGACTATATAATGATTCGTGTGGTGGCCAAAATAGGAACCATTTATTTGCAGCCATACTTTACGCATGTTTCCTAGAGTAAGGGGGGGATAAAAATAACACATTCTTTCTTAGAACCTGGCCGTACACACAAGGAAGCTGACACATTACATGCCTTGATAGAAAAATATAAGAAATCAGCTGCAATCCACAGAAAAAATAAGTTTTATAAGTAACTGAAATGCAAACACCAGATTTCATTAATTTTAAAAGTTTGTATATGCCTGCTGGTCCCTCTGGTGAATCGCCACAAAGATACAAATGGACAACAAGTAAATTGGATGGAAATTAAGAAGATGGGATACAATCAAAATGAAAAATGGCCAGATTATGTGCTGGACATCCTTTTTTCCAAAATACTACACAACAGTATTTAGATTTAAGAAGAAAGGAAAAAGGAAGACACCCTTGTGGCTTCTCCCACAGCTTGAAGAGGACCAGAAAACAAAATTCCACCCAAAAAAGTTTGAAGGACTTGATGATCTCTTTCCGCTTATTTCTGCAAGAAGGAGACATTTTTACAGAAGCCTGCAGGTAGCAGAAGATGCTTCACATGAATGTTTATTTAGATGATGAACCCAGTGTGTGAAGTTGTTGACTATATGTCATAAATGACTAGGGATCATTACTTTTCCATTGAAACTCAATATGTCAAAAAGTATATCAGATTTTTTTATTTATTTTGATTAATCTACTTGTGTTAGTTAATGAATCAATCTTTGTTTTTTTGTTTTTTTTTTTTTTACTTTTCTTTTAGCCCATTCATTCAAGATGTTTTCTTTAATTCCAAACATGAATATTACTGATATTGTAATATCTATAGTACTAGAAAAATATAACTTAAGTTTCAAAATGTTAAAAAAAAACTTTTTTCTCTATATATGCAATTTTTTTACACAATTTGCAGCAAATAAAATTTTCGAAGTATGGACTAATATTTTTTATCTTTAAAAAATGCACAACAATAATGCAATGCCTTTGAATAGGATATAACAGGCTATAAGGAAAAAAAAAAACTTTCGTTTGCTGTACTTACTTGAATTTTAATAAAGGAAGCAATATTTCAATCGTGTTTTTTCTCAAAAACAGGTTTTATGATTTTAACCCTTCTAGATTCTCAGCCCTAGACTTGATAGTTTGTGTGGCCCTTGTTTGATGAACCGACGGCTGTAATCCTTTCCGTCCTTCATATTAGGTAATCATGTTTAAACTGTGATTGTGTTGCAATATTGAACAATTAAAAAGGAATGCTTCCCGGTCCTTAATAATCTCGCAAAAATATATGGTCATAGATCAGCAGCTTATCGTAAAAAATAAAAGAAATGAAATCTACGGTCGTTCCTGGATCATAGGCCATGGCTGAATAAGTTTCCCGGGATTTGTAGATAATGTAAAACTTGTTCTAAATATGAAATTAATTTTGTGGTCAAATTACTAGAATCGCAGAAATACAGAGTCATACGAAAAATACCTATTTACACCTCCATTTATTTAGTAAAAAAAAAAAAAAAAAAAAAAAAAAATAAAAAAAAAAAAAAAAAAAAAAAAAAGCAGCATTTCGACAGACAAATAACGTAACTTTTAATTGCTTGCTTGATAATCAACTTGTCAGGTACCAACAGGCTAAAACCTCGTGAAGCTTAATGTAGTAATAAATATTCTGGAACGATATCTGACTCCTACTACTTAAGCTCAGAGTTCACAATAAAAAGATTTAAGGGATCAAACTTTTTTTGTCTTACAATACAAATCAACAATTTATTAATGAACACAAATTTTAAAAAGAAAACATACTCGCTATAAAAAATCATTAAAAAAACTATAGGTTGAGAGTAAATAACAAGGATTTTTATCTCATTTTTACTTAGAGGGTGCCTCTCTTGTAATTACCATTTTGATAAGAACTTTTTACATCGAAACGTTTGTGTTTTTTTTATTACCATCATAGCACATCCACCTGTAAATCTTTCCTAGATTAACTTCTCTGCAAATAAAAAAAAATTCTAGCCTTGCCACGTGAGGTATGGAAGCAACTCTGATGCAGTTAAATTAGATGTCAATAAGGAAAACAAGACGCAAATTACTTTCAATCAAACAAACATGAAAAAAACCGACGCTGATCCTGAAACAGAAAACTTTCTCGGAAAGAGAAAGGGAGTATACTCTGCATAGTTTTAATATAAAAGCCTTATTTATTTCTTGTTCATCTGTGTACATTGAACCAAGTCATAGAAACACCTCACATCACGGCAATCAGCTTTACCGTTTCACTCTTACAAACACTCGTAAAATTACTTTTGCTATTTTCGATCATTGCCTGACACAGAGCCATGCGTTATATGGAACTGGCCGCTTGAACCCTGAAGATTTACGGCAATCTTGATAAAATATGCACATTTCCTCAGCTCCTTTGACCTTCCCTGACACTTCCCTAGCATAAACACCACAGTAATTTCATGCTATGACCGTGATTCATAAATAAGTATTAAGCTACAAATGTCCTTCAATATCCAATTCGCTCTACCTTGGAATTAATATATTTTCAGATAAAAATTATCTTAACAAAAGAGGAATTTTGTTTTTAGTTGATAATAATTTCGTCCTCTTGTGAATTCGAAACCAGGCGCACAGGATTTCTCCTCTGTGGGCTGGTTCGAATCCATGAGACGGACCAAAATTATCAACAAAAAAAAATTCCCTTTGGTTAACATATATGAAAACATATTAATTTTCCGAGGGTAAAAGGCGAATCGGATATCAAAGGAACATTCGTAGCTAAATCCATTAATTATGATATATATATATATATATATATATATATATATTATATATATATATATATATATATATATATATATATACACACACACACATGCGGTGTGAGCGTGTGTATAAATCAGTAGACTGCTGCTGTGGGGTCTCACCTAAGGATGATGATGATGATGAAGAGAGAGAGAGAGAGAGAGAGAGAGAGAGAGAGAAGGATTAGATGTCCCCTCAAGACTTATTAGTCATCCGAGGAGACATCGTGTAACACATTTATCTCTAGGAGCAGGTTTTTTATTGTTCATTTCGCAGTGTCCGAATGATTTTGCCAAGGTTTCTTTCAAAACTCTTCCTCACTGCTGCTGCTTAGAACTTCTGGTGGCAGTTTTATTCATGTGGCCACATGTTCTGTATGTAAAAGAAGTTTCTTTGCAATGAGATGTTTTTGTATTCTCTTCAGTTTAGTTTCCATCTATAATTTCTTGTCTGATTTCGTTTTAACGTAAATAGGTACTGTCTACTTT
Organism: Macrobrachium nipponense; assembly: GCF_015104395.2. Taxonomy (NCBI): domain Eukaryota; kingdom Metazoa; phylum Arthropoda; class Malacostraca; order Decapoda; family Palaemonidae; genus Macrobrachium; species Macrobrachium nipponense. The sequence goes on from NC_087200.1 coordinate 74,429,268, forward strand.
TTGTTATATCTTCAGTATTTTGAATATTTCTATTAGTTGTCCCCGCAATCGGTTGTGTTTCTAAGCCATACATGTTCAGGCACTCTAGTCCGTCTTTGGAAACCTATTTTGCCTGATGGATGGAATTAACTTTGTGGCTCTTGTTTGTACCCCTTCTAATATATCAGGTCCTTTCTTAGGTGGGACACCAAATCTCTACTGCCATAATTCAAGATGAGTCTGTAGCACCGTTTCCCTACTTCTTGTATTTGAACTGCCTTTTTTATGTATCCCACTAGTTTTTCTGTGCCTTCTTTCAGCTTTGATGCACTGTTTTGTGGATTTTTTTAAGTCCTTTGTAATAATGACTCCAAGGTCCTCTTCTTGTTCTACACTATTTTTTGTCATTCCCAGCAGCATGTAGTTGGCATGGGGGTTGTTTGTTTTTATGTGTAACACTTTACACTTATCCAAGTAATAGGCATTTGAATTCTTTTTTTGACACTCTCCTATTTACTTTAGATCATTTCATAAACTTTCTACTGTGTCTTTGGGTCGGCTGCATTATACACCTAGTTGGTGTCGTCTGTAAATAATTTGGGCTATCCCGCTAGCTAATCTACATCAATGTCATTAATATAAATCAAAACAAGAGCGGGGCAAGGACAGAAACCCTGAGGAACTCCGTTTGTCACATCTGCCCATTTCTGATTCTTCACCGTTTATCGCGACTCTCTGTTTTCTATTAGTTAGCCAGTCTTCGATCCAGTCCTCTGCTGTTTCTCCTACAATTCCTAAAGCTCTAACTTTTGTTTATAAGTCTCTTGAGTGGAACTTTGTCAAAGGCCATTTTGGAAATCTAAGTACAGATATCTATCACTACTACTGTCGTAAAAAAATACCAGCATGTTTATGGAGAGAGAGGAGATGAAGAGAGAGAGAGAGAGAGGAGAGAGAGAAGAAGAGGAGAGAGACAGGGGGGGGGGGGGCGGACCGCGGTAGGTAATCAGTAACTTGTCAAAATGTATATTTTCATCATAGAATCAGATTAAAAAAGGGTAGGTAATACTCTCCCCGCTCGGATTAAACCATTCACCAGAAAATTCTCTCTCTCTCTCTCTCTCTCTCTCTCTCTCTCTCTCTCTCTCTCAGACTGCCTTCCCATACTTTTTAAGTACTTTTTCCTAGCCGCTGCCCCAAGGAAAATAATGAGATTATCTGATTCACTTCCAACCCAACGACCCTTCATCCCATCAGCTTTCCCATAATCACTAGCTTGAAAAGGCTACGTACAAACGCTTAATGAACGGCGGATATGTACATGAAAAATTGGCGTTTCACAATGGAACCCAGCCGGGAAGAAGAATGAAGCACAATAAGATATAAGCACAAAACACAGACATCATTTTGTTGGTATGTAAACAATTTTCTCATACACATGGACGCAGATAAAATAAATGATGACTCTTCTACCGATCTTTAGGCTATTTTTTCACAAAATTAGTTAAAGGTTTTTTATTGTGAGCACCCACTTACAACTTCAATTTTATCTGCCCCTTTTTTACCAAAGAGAAGTCAAAAGATTATCAATGGTAGTGCCCCCCATGGTAAAGAAAAATGCTAATCTAGAAATATTAGAAAGAAGATTTGACAAAAACTCAATAACCTTTGTAAAGAGGAATAGGGTATAAAAGAACGATAAGAATAAAAGAATCCTGAATAAATAACATAGATGAACGTTGGCTATGATCGTTGACAGCAGACGAAACAAAATTATGTTTTTCTTTTTTATTGTGCTGAAATTTAATTTTATTTCCCTCCTACCGCAAGCGAAGCCCACTAATGCACGGATGATATTGTGAAGCTGCTACTGCTCACGGTGATAACCATGAACATCGAATAGTATATTTAAAAAAATAATCGGAACTTCGCTTCACCTATGAGTATCACATTGGCTGAAGCAATTGCCATATTCTTTTTCTCTCATCCGCCCCCTTTACGTAAACACAAAAACAAACACAAACTGCGGAAATGTTACCAAAATGAAATTTTATTGATACAAGAAAGTGGGAAGTAATCAAAGGTGTTTAATCGATATCATGCATGTTGACAACACTGTTATAACCGGCTTTTTTTTTTCTTTCTCATTTAGCCTGCTGAGATCCATATCAAACCCTCAATGAGATGAAGGCTACCTTCCATAAAAAAGCCACTGAAACAAATTAAAACAATGGTTATAGTATAAAAATAATCATTCGAATCTTGAACAATTTCTAAAACTTTGAAATAGATTCTTAGTATGGTGGCCTTTTCCCCAACCATTTTTGGATACAGGGTCCTTATTTTTTCCAATAAAAAACAAATATCTAAAATTTCTAGGTACTCCTTCAAGATTGAAAAACAACATTAACTTCACTGATTTATCTTTTTTTAAAAATTCGTTGAAATACAGAAATACTGACTGACCATTTTTGTTAGTAAAATTACTCCCATGAATACAACCCTAACACCAAATACGTCTTTTCCTTAAAACTCACGTGATGACTTGAAGTTGCCTATGTGCAGCCAACATGGAAAATTCGTGGGTTTTTAGACGCGAAGATTTACCCACATAGTTTAGAGGACAGGATACTACTCGTTAATTCTCAACGATTCGGATGAGCTCAAGAATTTTTTGGGGTTCACACCACCCCTACCAGGACCCGTTGAACGAATTTCCTCTGGGGAGCTAACACCCTAGCAGTTGAAAACATAGTTAGATATTAGAGGCGTACAATGCTAAACCCTTACACTCGCCAAAAGTTGGCGATTACGATATATAGTACTCTGGAAAGTTATAATCCTTTTCTTCTTTCCAATAACATAAAGCGAGTGTGGAATTTGGGGCACCCCCAAAAAGATGGTTGAAAATCCTATTGAAGCAGCATTAACGATTTTCACCTAATCACCAAGATTGGCTGAGCAAGGAGAATTTTGCAGCTAAAATCCTCCACCTGATACTCACCGATGAAATCCCCGCTGTAGGCTCATATCATTAAGAGTTCACTAAAAAACTAAAACGCTAAACGTTAGTTTATGTTCCTTAATGTCATAACAAAAATATCGTTGCATTTATGTCTTTTTAAAGAGTAACAAAACTCTGTTTATTAAAAAAAAAACAAAACAAAATCAACTAACAGACAAAAAACGAAGCAAATCTAATCACTAATAATAGAGACCTTAGTTTTTTAAGCAAGTTTCGTGTGAAGAGTTGGAGCAAAGAGCTAGCATCCATAAAGCGTTTTGCTAGAACTTCCTAACGTAATATTATCATTAATTGCATTAAAAAACGCTGAATATTTGGGTTTTAATGAATGATAATAAACTTTTATGTAACAAAACAAAAAAAATTCAGTATAATCATCAATAAAGACAAATACATTCGTTTTGAAGCGGTCGTGCTGAAACCGGAAAATTGAACACTGAAAAGACTTGAAGGGTGCTAACAGAAGGAAAACCTCGCAGTTGCACTGTGAATCAATTGTTACGAGAGGGTGGACATGGAAGAAAGAGAATTTTGAACGGAGGTATGAAAGCCGTCGCCCAGCTAGGGGACTAAAAAGGACCGCCGTAAGAATCTTAATAATACCTACATTGCACCGCATGAGGTGCACTGACGGCACTAACCCCCTAGGCGGGTTCGATCGGGATGAATGGACTTATTTGGTTTGTCATTCATCCTTCTTTCTAGATAAGCTAGCAGGCTCGTCTCTAAACGGTGTTGGGAATCATTCGTTCCCCCCCGGTATTTTCTATTTTTTTTTTAATCCGCCTATTATTTGTTGTAAATAACTAAGTCCAGCAGTGATAGTGAACGTGTTGATGACCCACAAAACCGACTTTCTTCGTGTGAAATAATAGGTTTGGAGTGGGTATTTTTACCATAAATCTGAGCATGTTAAGGAAAAACAAAATGTCCTTTGAAAAGCATGAGTCTTCTGATTCCGATATTTCGATCGGAGCTGGTTGCTTGATTGCTTTGTTTTAATTAGAAAAGGGTAGACCAATAAACATAGATGTACAGTGACCTTTGTCAACTTTATTTGATTTCGCATGCAAGACTTAACTGTCTTGATAGCTTGATCGCCCTTTTCTTTTTTGCTAACAACAATTAGAAGGCTGACTAATAAACAAAAATACAGAGAAGGGTGGGACAATAACAATTCCCCCCAAAACAGTATGCTTACTTTTGTAAACTTTGATTCTGTACCTTTGTCAAGTTCACTGATGTAATTCTGTACTTTTATCAACTTTATTGATCTAAGCAAGCAAACATGTAAGACTTTACTGCGAGATGGCTTGATTGATTGCTTGCTAAGAATATTGGGAAGAGTGGGCGGGCTAAAACAATACAGTATGTATTGTTTTTGCCAAGTTTATTGTACTTTTCTCAACTTTTATTGATACTTTTTCTAAACTTCATTGATTTACATAAGGCAAGCAAGCAAGCATGCAAAACTTAAACGGTCTTGGTTCCTTGTTTGCTAAGACTTAGAAGGTTAGGCCGAGTGCCATTGGAAACATTAAAGAGTTAGCCGATTTTGCAAATTCCATACTTTTTGCCCACTTTATTGACTTTCAATTCTTTATTATTGCCTGCTTTATTGAATCTTAACTCTGTAAGCGTCAGTTTTACTGAATTATAATTCTGTACTTTTACACGATTTATTGAATTTTAATTCTGTACTTTTGTCACCTTTACTGAATTTTCATTTTGTACTTTTGTCAGCTTTATTGAATTTTAATTCTATACTTTTGTCAACTTTAATGAATTTTCAATTCTGTACTTTTGTAAGTTTTATTGATTTTTTAATTCTGTATTTCTGTCAGCTTTATGGAATTTTAATTCTGTACTTTTGTCACCTTTACTGAATTTTCATTTTGTACTTTTGCCCGCTTAAGTGAATTTTAATTCTGTACTTTTTCCACTTTACTGAATTTAAATTCTGTACTTTTGTCAGTTTCATTGAACATCAATTCTATACTTTTGTCAGCTTTATTGAATTTCAATTCTGTACTTTTGAACACTTTATTGAATTTTAATTCTGTACTTTTGTCAGCTTTATTGAATTTTAATTCTGTACTTTTGAACACTTTATTGAATTTTAATTCTGTACTTTTGTCAGCTTTATGGAATTTTAATTCTGTACTTTTGTCAGCTTTATTGAATTTTAATTCTGTACTTTTGCTCACTTTACTGAATTTGAATTCTGAACTTTTGTCAGTTTTATTGAATTTTAATTCTGTACTTTTGTCAGCTTTATGGAATTTTAATTCTGTACTTTTGTCAGCTTTATTGTTTTACGTAAGCAACCAAATATAACCAAGTGTATGAAGTGTAATGTTTTGGTACATTCCCTCACATTCTAGGTGTCATAAGCTTCCCAAAAAATTCCAAATCACCCAAAAAAATGGAGATGTGATCCGTTACAATTTAAATCTCGTTTTCTCCACTTTTGAAAATGTTAGTGAGCATGGGTTTTAGAGATGGATGCTGCCTCGGTCACCGTCACCGTTCAACTTCAAAGGCAAACATAACGCAATTAATATAAAAGGCTTTTTTAAAGTTCTACTACATTCCAGATTCTGACAATTAATCTTATTTCTGGAGAGAATAATAGATAATAGGATTACACACATTCCAAAAATACAAATGCCTTTGTAATCTCAAATTTGTTGGCAAAAAATAATTCATTCTTATATTATATATATATATATATATGATATATATATATATATATATATATATATATATATATATATATATTTATAGATAGATATATAGATATATCTATATCTATATATAATATATATATATATATATATATATATATATATATATATATATATATATACAGGGTCAGGCAAAATGATCTGACACATTTGTAGGTCAAATAAAAGGCAAATAAAGTAAAGAAACAAAAAGTGTTTTTTATTTTCGAAAAGTACATATAATGCCATTTTTTTCATATAATGCCATTTTGTTTTGTTTCTTTATAATGCCATTGTTTTTCGTTTCTTTTTTTTCAGTTGCTGCCATGAATAGCTGGTGAGCATGGCGCTTTCATTGTGGGAAACGTTTATCAAAACAAACGAATCTGTAACTGCAACACAAACAGCGTTCCGTTTGCACTTCAATCTTAGTAGACATGATCCCGTACCAGCTCGAAACACGATCTTGTTATGGGTTACCAACTTCAGAGCTACTGGATCTTGCATTGAAACGAAAATCAACCGGCCGACCTCGCACCGCCAGAACTCCAGAAAATGTAGCAGCAGTAAGAGCTTCAGTTCAACAGTCTCCACTCCGTTTCACATTTTAAACGCGCCCAGGCTCTTAGACTTTCCGAAAGAAGTTTGCGAAGAAAATTCTTCACAATGATCTTCAAATGCTTCCATACAAAATGATGTTGGCACAAGAACTCAGCGAAAGAGACACGAAATTCGCAGAGCATTCCACATGAAATGCCCCGCCGAGTTACAGACAACTTTCGCGTGAACGCCTTCGACAGTGTGTGGACAATAATGGATTTCCCATTTGACTGATTTAATTTTTAAAACATAATGAAACAAAATGGCATTATATGTACTTTTCAAAAATAAAAACACTTTTTTGTTTCTTTACTTATTCATTTGCATTTTATAAAAACCTACAAAATGTGTCAGATCATTTTGCCTGACCCTGTGTATATAGCTTGTGTTTTCCCAATTAACCAAAAATTAAATCTCCGAATCACTCAAGAAAATTGAAAATCTACGTAGTCTAAAAATTGCCCGAAATCAGATCTGGGGCAGATTCTGCCCTTTTAAGAGCCAATTGAGTGTACAATCTTCGAGAGAGAAGCTCTCTCTCTCTCTCTCTCTCTCTCTCTCTCTCTCTCTCTCTCCCCCACTACTTCCTATGAGTCAGCACCTCGACATGGCGGCAGGATTCGAAGGTTTCCTTCGGTTTATTTTGTTTTCGGGATCAAATGATGAAGTTTCGCCTGAAGTAACATCGATAAAGAAGAAGGGGAGACGAAGGGAAGTGATAAAATTGGAGGATACGTAACGATGGGAAGGTTCAAGATAATTAGAGGTAAAGGATTATAATTCAGATAATTACAGAGTAATGTAAGTATTTCGTAAAACACCATGGGTGCATAATAAGCCCAAAAAGAATTCTTTAAAAATTTCAAGGAAGCAAATCGATGCAAATGGGCTCTCTCTCTCTCTCTCTCTCTCTCTCTCTCTCTCTCTCTCTCTCTCTCTCTCCTTTCATCAGATATCTGTCCAAATGTAAATGGTCATGATGATCACAAATAACATATGCAATAAAAAATGTTTCTTTACGCAGTCGAGTTTCTGTACATCGTATGAAACTCTCAACCCACGGCCGATGAACTCTCAACTGCGACCCATGACTCTTTCAGCCACAGCCCGATGGTGGCCCGTGTTGCCAGAGTCACGATCATTACTAACTTTAAACCTTTTAAATAAAATAAAACTACCGATGCAAAATGGCCTGCCATACAAAGCAGTTACTTAAAGACAAATCTTGTTTTGATTTTACTGTATCCAAAGAACTCATAGGCATAACAAGGACATCAGGAAGTGACAAATATGTACATCATCACAAGAAGACATAAAAAGAAATTTGGATATATCAATTTTTTCTTTTTTTTCAAAATGTCGAAATGTGAAATTGTAATCATAGCATATTTTCCATTGAGTCCTTAATTTCCAATCAATTATATATAATATTACCAACAATATATTTCCAATAACATATGCTACAAAATAAGCTACCAATTCTTCAGATTTTTTTATAGATTTACTAACAACAAAATTAAAATCGTTTTGGCCTGTTGATCCATATGATAACTTTATTGTTGATGAGTATTGCCATGATCTAAGAAATGAAAATGACATTGCCTGATTATGGGATGGAGAAATTTACCTTTTTTTTTTTTTTTACCACGATCTTTCTTTCAGATGGACAACAACAAAATGGCCAGTAGCAGTGAGAATTACTTATGATAACAGCTGTTAAGAAAGAAAAAGAAATTTGAAGCAAAAGTTTTTGTTTTTAAGGGGAGACACTTGGTTGACAAGTCCTACTTTCAAACCATGGTGAAGAAGAAGACAGTGGAGGGAAAACATGTGCCATTTTGTGAAGTATGCAGAGTAAAACTTTTTCGTGGTGCTAAAAATTCATTAATTCGTCATAGTGAACCCAAGACCTTAGTGATAATGCGAAAAGAAAAAAGTGCAATTTTAGCAAAGGCTCAGCCAGCAATCAGTGGTTATATGGGAACCATCAATGGATGCAGCAGCAAAAATTGGCAAATTAAAGAAGATACGTAGCAAAATTGCTGAAAATAATTTGCCAATCAGCATGTATGAAAATTTCCTACCTTTCCTTCGAGATTTGTTTTCCAGCTGAGGTTTTGAAGAAGGTAAAACTTTACTTTAGGAAAAGCAAAAAGCTACCAATGATAATCAAGCAAGTGCTTGGTTTTCACTTCTTGAGAGAAAATACAGAGAAAGTTCAGCAACATACGTTTATTGTTGTGATAGATGAAACCACTGACAAGTCAACTACATCGCAATTAGCAATTTTGGGAACTTTTTTTATGCAAATTCATTTGAAATGAGATGTGTTTTTTTGTAGACCTCATTGAATTGCCCAACGGTAAAACTGATATTATTTATGGTAAAATTAAGGAGTTGCATTGACATCCTGCAACATCCCTATGACATATGTGATTTGGATTTTATGCCGATACATGTAATGTCATGTTTGGTGAACAATCATTTTATTCCCCAATTATTCATCAAAGACTGTCCTTGAATTTTATCAGTGAAATGTTAATGTCATCTGATACATTTATGCTCATCCTATGGTTCACAGAAATTACCAAAATCTTGGGAGGACCTTTGTAGGAACATTTATTCACACTTCCACATGTCATCTCAGAATAGAAGCCTTTCGAGAATTCGAAGATTTTTTCCAGGTTGAAAAACATAAAATTTTGAGAGCAGGTAGGACAAGATGGTTACCTTTGAAAATGTGTGTGGATATCAGTTTTAGAGCAATATGAATCGTTGAAACTTATATCACTCAAGTAGGATTAGAAGATCCCACATACACCATTGAAAGCATTTTGAAAAGCTTTGAATAATAAGTTCATTGAAGCTTATTTAGAGCTTTTATCTTTCAACCTCGGAAGGCTTGCAATTCATCCAAGCAATGAAAAATATCATGTACCCTTAAAGAAGGTTATCTTCGATTAAAGGGAATCAGCTACAATTCGGAGTATAGCACAGAAATGGGAGAAGATCACAATATGGTGTGTTGTTTTTACACACATTGCAAAAATTCCCTTGTCGAATGTGTTAAACAAATTCAAGGAAGATTTGACGGAGTTGGATATTTTTACTTTTATCCTGCTTGTACCCTTTGGAATGGCAACAGCAAGCCATGAATCCTAAACTTGGTGCCAATATGAGCTTCATGGATTACTGGCATGTCATATTTTAATGAAAAAAATGTGACAGGATCTCATACATACCCAGAGTTTAAGAAAGTTCATTAGCATTCCTTTGTCGTTTTCCGTATTCTATGCATCGGTTAGAGGGGTGTTCAGCCATTTACACTAATAAAAGATGATCACCGATCAGCTCTCAAGCACACAAAAGTCTGATAGGACTTCTACTTATAAAAACTACTATGAAGCGCAAGGACTCGTACGGGAAGCTATGACCTCCAAAAGCCATGATCAGCCTGCACCAGAAAATGAAGGCTAATGCAGATGATGAGAAACTCAACAACTACGAAATCAGTTTCTTGAAGCTGTTAACAGTAACGGTTTGCTAAATCAAGAATCTGGTGACTATCTTTTGCTATCCTCGCCTCCCCCTCCTCCTCCTCTCCTCCAATCAGGTCGTCATTTGCCATAATTAGTATGGTTAAACTGCTAAAATCTGACAAATATTCTGTAGTACACTATTCAAGAAGCTATTATTGTTTGTATCATGAATCAGAAAGATTCACTTTATATATCTCATCTCTTAATCTAAAGTCTTTTCCTAATATATATTATTTTTCTTATTTACAAATATTTTGAGTTAATTTCAGTTATATTCCTGAATGTAAGTGATAGAGAAATCTGTAATAGGTTTCATATTGCCCAAACCCCCCAAAACCCCCCCCCCCCAAAAAAAAAAAAATTACTAATTAGTTACATGTGATGGAAAGAGCAGATTACATGATTTTTTTTTTTTCATGTTTTTTTTTCTGAATTTAAAACTGGATACCCAGTATTTTGTTTCTGAGAGTAAACGTAATAAGATGTATATTTTTTTTATTTATTTATCCCCCCCCAATTGTTTCAGGTTGGATGAATTTACTGTAATTTATGCTTGAAATTGGTTAGTGTATCCTACTATTATTTTTTCCTTTGTGTGAATGTCTAAAATTAGTCAAGGAACAAGAAATCAAGGATGAAATGGCTCTCAAGGAAAATCAATTTTTAAGGAATTTTGGCAGCCCTACAAGGAATTTTCATTTCGGCTAATGGAAGAACACTGATCTGGACTCGGGTGTCCAGTTGCTGCAAGGGCTTTGGTGCTGATCGGAAAAATAAAAATATTGCTCCGCGTCGGACTCCTAACTGTGGCCTACCATTCTCTGTGTGTTGCATAGTTTCTGTGTTTTGCTACGTCTCGTGGTGTTGTGGGACCTGATGTTATTATTTCGTCTATAATAGACCTGCACATGGCAGGCATTAGCAATAAGGATAGTGGACAGTGCAGCCCAGAAATGAACTGGGTGTTCATTACTGTGGCAGAACTGGGTGCAGCTATAATCAGGAGGGTGGCGGTACGTTTGCCCGTCCCAAAGCCGAAGTCTGCCGCCCTCGGAAATATCTCCGAGGACATCAACGGTCATTTATACTAATCTGAAGTCTGATCCTTCCTTTACTGCCCGAGAGGTGAAGGAAACCCCTCATCTGCTCAGGAACGTCTGTCTGTTTGGAGACGGTGCATCAGCGCATCCATCACAAGATTTGCTGCTGTGCAGCATACAAGGCCAGGAAGAAGCTGCTTCTGTACGATGCCCAGAAGCTCAAGCAAATTTAATTCGCCAAGAAATATTTAGTGTCAACGTGAACAGGATTAAAAAAAAAAGTGTTTCTGGACAGATGAGGCTACTTTTTTGTGACTGGCAGATGGTGCAAAGCAATGTATACCAGCCATCCTCCGGGTCGGCCAACCCACCACTTACCTCCCCCCGGGGATGGTTAAAACAAAAACTACAAAATATCCCCACCATGTCTTATGGCATGGGCCTCCTCTTTGTATGGGTGTTGGGGGAGTTAGTGGTTTTTTCTAAGTACCCATGTGATGAACCAGTACAATTTACTACGAGTCCATCAATGATGTTTCAGAGTCAAGTTTCGAAAAATGAGGAGCCATCAAGAAGCAGCTGAATTGGTATCCGACCTCCTCTGTCTCTCGGCTGAAGGCAGCTATTCGGCAGGTGTGAGGGGAGCTGCCCTTGGAAAACCATCCAGAACCTAGTATTGAGTGTCCCTGAATGCCTTAAAGGTAGTAGTCAAGCATCGGGTGGGGAAATATCACCAAGTACTAAGTTCGCACCAGTACCTGATTTCTAAACTTATTTTATTTCTTACCTAACATGACATGACTTTCTTTTGATGCGGTGCCTTAAAACTTTTCACACATACTGTATATATGCTTTTTGGGGCAAAGTTTCTCTTGTGAGCACATTTCGTTGAATTCTGTTTCTTTTTGAATATTGATCAACTTTATATTAGTTTCGCAAAACTTTCTAAATCTTCTGCATTCTTCCCAAACTAGTTGGTGGATAAAGAAAACGAAGATTAAGTTCTTTGTTCCATTTACTGGAACACAACACCACAGCTGTGGTTTTTGTGTTTATCATGGAACATCCATATGATCATAATAAAGGTTTATATCCATATCCATCAAAAAAAAGACTAACGGTGTGCTGTGAGCAACCAGCCCGTGCTTGCAAAACAAAAGGTCAGTTTCCAAGAAAACTGTTTGCACTAAACTTTTGTTTCCTAACTATGTCTCATAATGTGGACAGGCCTTAAGACTAATAGTTTCAACTTTAATAGCTGTACTCCCATGTCTTTAAAAAAGTTCATTCATATGACGAAGATAAAACATAAATATAGTGATGGGTTTAAAGGTGAAAATATTGAAATATAAGAACAGTGATGACATTTATTTGAAAATATTAAAGTAAACATTCTTTAGTCAAGGTAAACATATTTTAAGGGAAAACGGGAGGTAATTTCTCTGACGCATCGGTAGCATCTCAGGGTTGTTTCATGCGCTTACGACAGAGTTGCCAAATAGCCCAGATGTTGCTTATACCAAGCTGTTGTCCCCGTTGCCCATAATATGTTTTTTTGAGTATGTTGCAATACTTTATTGAGTGAGTGTACAAGACTTACTTCGAAATAAGATTAAAGTGAATCCACATTCACATGTATAGATATAAATAAAACAAATATAAAATGAGTTTGGGAAGCTTGGTGTTCCAATGGTTAATGTCGAAAAAAAGATGAGCATAAAAAGAAAATACACATTTCTTCCTAAAACAGATTTCTTTGCAAAGGCACTGGTTTCTCAGGAAGAAACACGATCCCAAAAGCTTTATCACTGTGATTTTTCACGGGCATTGTAATAGAAGCCAGATGTATTTAACTCTACTAATTCACCCTGTAAATACACAGTGACAGACACACAAGAGAAATAAATATACCCACCACGAAAAAAAAAAAAAAAAAAAAAAAGAAAAAAAAAAAAAAAACGAATTACATCAAACCACATAAATAACAAGACATAAGCTTATCACTTACACTTTGTCAAATGCATAAACACAAACAGTAGTGGTTTCGACCCTCGTTTATTTGTAGAGAATGGAATCTAGTTGAGGAGATAGACTGGGTTTTTCCTATTCCGATGGTTACCTTTTACGTAAAGAATAAACCCTACTATTTCTTTCTCTTTCGTCGTTTGTTTGGTATTCATAACTTTGATGGAATAAGAATTTTGTTCTCCGCTTATGCAATCGCAAAGAGCCAACAAATTTACATGAACTGAGATTTCACTAGTAGCGAAAATACGTTTTTAAAACCATTTAATTTTCTTTTTCCTATATTTATGTAAAGATAAATAGCCTTTGAAGAATCTGAATAGACGATCAGATTTGCATGAATACAGAGGTTCCCCCCTTAGCCATCCCTAATGTAAGCGCCTTGCAATAAAAAATGACAAAGCTACGAATAGTCTGGTAGTGGTTATTTAGTGTTGTAAAGATTTAAACGATCACCTATAATCATCGCCGTTATGGGTCAACGTACTGGTCTGTTAATGTATTTACTTATGTATGAAACATATAAAAAGAATAAGACAGCAGCAATGGTGTGTTTGAAATATTTTAATTCTTCATGGTAAGCTAACGATTTATATTTATGTATACATAAATTAAAAGGATACAACGTAATAATTACAACTCAACTGAATTACAAAGCAAATTAACTGGTAGACACTGTGATTCTTTATTTACAATAACGCATAAAATATTACATCTGAATTCATCCCCATGCCCTGTCAAGATAACTTAAAAATGAAGTAGAACAATTTCCGACGGATATGAATTACGGTGCATCTGAATTTCTATTAGCTAGTTATATCACTGGTTAGTAACACCTCCTACAGGCTAAAATTAGGACGACCAATGAACTGCCTTAAGTTTCGTTACGATATCTTGAATAGGAAGCGAAGAACAGATATTATATATACTATATATATATATATATATTTATCTATATAGATATATATATAATTTATATATATATATATATATATATATATATATATATATATATATATATATATATGCTTGTGGTGTGTGTGTGTGAGTGTGTATGTATGTATGTATGTATGTATGTATGTATATATATATATATATATATATATATATATGATAGCATAGTATATATGTATATAGTATATATATATAATATATATATATATATAGATATAATATAAGTATGTATATATATATATAGATATATATATATATATATATATTTCTACTATATATATATATATATATATATATATATACATGTATATATATATATATAAATATATATATATATCATATATATATATATATATACAGCCTATAATTTGAAGGCGTCTTATACTTCACGCATCTCTACTTTCCGACCCAACATGCTAAAGCATGTGATTAAACCATCACCACAAACATCAATAAAACAATAACAGTGATGAACAAAGGGAAACCAATCCCCTTTCCTCAATACCGCCACAGAGTTTATACAATAATTTATATTTTTCTGATAACTGATATCCATCTTTCTGTATTTCCATTATTTTGTATTATTTTTTTTCTTTTTCGAAAAAAAGACCATTACCGTTTAAAAACTTGAATTTCAAGACAATGGCCACTATGGGCCTTTACTATATGAAAATTGTTCATCTTCTTGAATATAATAATAATAATAATAATAATAATGACAAATCAAAAGCCACAGTAGTGTTAATATATTATTGTACAATGGTATTTTACCATTGTACCAATAATATATTTTAACACTACTGTGGCTTTTGATTGTCAATATGATAGCCTCGTTACGGAGGTTCCTTAGTTCAATAATAATAATAATATAATAATAAATAATAATAATAATAATAATAATAATAATAATAATAATAATCATAATAATAATAATAACAGAAATTGCATAAGACAAAAAAAATATGCCAAATAGTATATATATATATATATATATATATATATATATATTATATATATATATTATATATATATATATATAGATATATACTATATACACACTTAGATGTGTGCGCGTGTGTACGAGCGAGTGTCAAAACAATTGCATATACTGGACATTCACACATAGGTATCTTAATACCACTGACTAATTCTTTTTTATTTCGGTCATTTCAAGCCTCTAGTGTGAACCTCTAAAGTGAGCAAATTTACACTTCACCTGACATGTGTCTTTAGCTTTTGGAGATGACTGAACCTATAATAATTGATGTCTAATAGATATAACTACCGCAAAGACAAACATGCCACACCATACATGATTATACATTTATCCTTCTAATGTCTCAGACTTCTTGTTCGCATAAATGATGGCAGTTTATTCATACCTGAAATGTCTAGAAGAAACATAAAACCCAGTGTTGCTGACGAATAATGTAATGTTTATCGATTTTGTTTAAATAAAAAAAGTTGCAGTCGCAAAAAAAATGCTTGAAAGTTAACAGTGCTGATCGATGCTGAGCTTTCATCTTCATAATCTGCTATGTATTGACAACTTCATGCATAATCAATATCTAAAGATCCTTTAAAAGAGTACCTCTGAATACACAAGGAAGTAATTCCTGCATCCTTCGACCATCTAACGCTGGATAGATTACGTTATCGGTAACAAAGAAATGATAATTACCGTTAGTGTTTCATTTCTGATAATAGTGTATCCGAACCGTAAAAAGCGTTTTGGACGACGGAGAGTCTACTTGAGGTACTTAATATTAGTAAACTATAAAATAAATAGGTTTTTATTGTTAAACATTGGTTAAGATAATTTGAATTTCCCACTTTCTGACTATATTTATCATGCGTTTGTCTTCTTCTCTCGATGAACATAAGACTACAAATGTAAGTGAAAAATTTTTATGTCAGAAAAGCGACACTGACCTTCCCCCCCAAGTCCCATAAAAGAAATATATCTCGATCTGAAATTGCTGTATCCAATCCAAAACAACATCGAGTATTAACAGGAATAAACTTCTTTGTATAACCACACCGAAGATTCCAGAGTAGAAACTATCTGAATGCTATTTTATTTTTCTAGCAAACAATAAATATTCTTTAGATGTCTGCGAAGTTCATATTATATTCGTATATTTTTTTCTTCTTAGTGAAGAGAAGTAAAAAATAAAATATTAAGCTTCATGGTGAGCCGCCGATTTATATTATGTAAACATAAGTAAAAAGATACAACGCAATACTTACAACTCAATTGAATTAAAAAGCAATTAACCTGGTAGACACTGGATTCTATATATATAATTACTCGCATAAAATATTATTCTGAGTCACCCCCCATTGCCCACCCGTCAAGATACTTAAAAACGAAGTAGAACAATTCCGACGGAATGTTTACAATACAGAATACACATAGCAACGCGCTCTACTACGGGGGTTGAGCCGTCAGTGCACCTCATGCAGTGCACTGTAGGCATTACTTAAGGTTCTTTACAGCGTGCCTTCGACCCGTAGCCGCAACCCCTTTCGTTCCTTTTTCTGTGCCTCCTTTTCATATCTCTCTCCTCCATCTTACTTTCCACCCTCCCCTCACAATTGATTCATGGTGCAACTGCTTAATGGTTTCCTCCTGTTACACCTTCAAGCCTTTTACTGTCAATTTCCGTTCAGTTGCTGAATGACCTCATAGGTCCCAGTTGATTCACAAAGGTATAAGCCCAATGAAGTTACAAAAATAGAGAAAACATAAAATTAGAGAAATATTGTATTCTCATGAAGATTATTATTTAGTGTTGTGGGGAAGCAATGAAAAAGAGCGGCCTTAAAAAGGGGGTAACCCAAACCTGAGGTATAACAAAAACTAAACCTGCTGCATTTTTTTTTGTAGCCACATATGTCTGCTTCAAGAAGTGGTATTAGTGTAGTTTCACCCGGAAAGTGGTTACATACTATATTTCTTGGCCTGATTCCAGAGCAACCCTACTCCCCAGTTAGTGCATGATATGTTTGTATGTAGCGGAGTATTATGTAAGAGCAGGGTTTTAAATATATTTACTAATTGCAAGTAATATTCTACTTATTGACATGTACATAAGTATAAATATTAATGTATAATATATATACAAATTACTATTATAGGTCAAAATGACCTAGATATGCTTATACTATGGGGCTGGATGGTACCTCTAAGATGATGTTATAATTTTAAGGTCACAGGATATGCATAGCAATTTGATTATGTAAGTGAGCCAATAAGTTCAAACTATTAGCTTATATATTATATAAAGCATTATTCTCATAAGAAAACATGTTAGGGGCTAAATTTTGATTTATATAGATTTTGGCATTATGGCCAAGCACTGGGGCAACTAAGGCATTCAGCGCTGAAAAGGAGATTGACAGTTAAAGGTTTGAAATGTGCAACAGGAGGAAAGCCTCCCGCAGTTGCACTGTGAATCAATTGTTATGAGAGGGTGGACGTAGTAAAATGGAAAGAAAGCGAATATGAACGGATGGTACAGCAAAAGCAATGAAAGTAGTTACAGCTAGGGGCCGAAAAGGGACATTGCAAAGATCCTTAAGTAATGCCTACACTGCACCGAATGAGGTGCACGACGAACTACCCCCCTACGAGGGTTAGGGACTAAATTAGACTGGATGACCCCAAGTCTGCACAGTCTACACTAGTAACACTACTGCCCTTTTTCTGACCGCACTAATTTGGTAAGATCAGTGTCTAGTCCTAGTTACCCAGTTTCACAGATTGCCAGATACTATGTTGCTCCTTCAGTTGCCGGCATGGACCTTTTGATGTAACATGCCATACTATGGACTTAAATGGACTTTATTACTGTAATTCATCTAATTAGACCCAACTAAATGCTATGTAACTCCTTTTATTTTTCCATTTAGTTTATTTGTTATTACAAATACAAAACTCTGCACACAATTATAAATGTACGCTTGTCAACACTTGTGTTGGGTATTGACATTTTTTCCTCCAATAATTCCAGGATAAAAACATGGGAAAAAACCACCTACAAAGAACAAATGTACGGTGTATAGCAATCATTGCGGTTGCTTGTACCAAAAACAAATACCAACTAACAGTGATTATAAAAACTATCACAAGAAAACCAACAAAAGATGGAATACAAGCCCTATATGATGCTGGTTGTTATAAGGCAAGATGAAGTTTTATCATCAATTACAGCCTTTAAAAGATGACATTCATGATCATTGGCAATCTTGCAGTAATCTTTCATAAGACCTGTCGCAGCACTCATGTATCAAAGTTCAAATCTACAGTATTGCACTAGGAGCTGAAACGAGTCAGCCCTCAGAAGAACAAGATGATAAGAGCAATCTTCATGCAACAGAATGAAGCGAAGAGAGACATCCTTCTTTCAAATAAGTACATGACTGTTTCATCTGTGGCACTGTCTACAAAAGGGGCAAGAACTACTCAGATATCTACGGTTACAGGAGGAGTACAAGACAGGCTATTCTAAATGCTGCCAAAAGAAAAAGATGATGTAATAACAATGCGCATGACAGCTTACACAGATCTGTTTGCCATATGATGCAAAGTACCACAGGAATGTTATGCTGCCTACATCTTCTTCAAGAAACATTGAAGCTGCTAAAAATAAATGTCCATCTGAAAAAACAGCCTGCTTAATTTCAAGCATTTGAGGTAGTGGTCAGTGATAGGCAGAACTCCCTCTTTGCAGAGAAGAAAGCTACTACACTTCAAGGTTACAGGAACATTCCCTATTCCAGCTTTGCTGTCACAACACAAGACTATTCCTG
>NC_087200.1:74452970-74491012 GCF_015104395.2 Macrobrachium nipponense
ACGTTTTGAGACAATAATTCTTTCCAGAATCTTCGAAATCTGACGCGACCTTCATAAAGAAATGGTTAATCCCACGTGGGACTCGGCAAAGACATACACGTATGAGACAATTCTGTTATAAAAAAGACACGTACTTTACTCGATCGACACAGAGCAGAAGGCTTATCACATACGATGACAGATTTCTCAAACAGAAATGAAGATTTGAGCTTGCTTATCAAAATGCGCTTGACAGAATAGGAAAGCAAACGGATCTCGCAGACCCTCTAATCTCAAAGTGTTGACATAAAAGGGAAAACACTCACAGTTTTCGAACGGACAAAGAAAATCTCTCTCTTTTTACATTCTACGTTATATATATATTCTTTTACAATATGATGCGAAATCTGAACACATTTAAAACATCCTATTTCTAAGCTATCTAGGAATCTGAAAAAATGTTACACAATTCTACATAAAATTTCAAAGAGGGGAAACATGCATTTTGAAAGTAGCAATATATAATATACCTCCCCCTAGAAGATTTTTTATCATGGTGTTGAATGAATCCAACGATTCGCAACGAGATAAATAATCAGCAACTACATTGGTTTTGCCACTAATATGCTGCACTCTCAAATTATACTGTTGCAGGCACAAAGACCACCTGGTCAGTCTTTGATTATGATTTTTCATTCTCTGGATAAATGATAGTGGATTGTGATCAGACAACACTACAATTTCTTCATTCTAGGTCTATTCACATACACTTCAAATTTTTTCAATGCGGTGATTAAGTCTAAAGTTTCCTTCTCGATTGTCGAGTATACTTTCTGATTGTTATTTCAGTTGTAGACATGAAGCACACAGGATGGTAGATATTATTTTCATCTTCTTGAAGTAGAACAACTCCAACACCACAGTCCGACGCATCAACTTGTATCACAAATTCTTGTCGAAGTCTGGAGCTTGAAGTACTGGTCTTGAAGTAAAATGGCTTTTACCTTCTCAAAGGATTCTTGACACTCTGGAGTCAAATAAATTTAGCTTTGGGACTAATCAAGTCTGTCAAGGGAGCTACTACGGCTGAAAATTTTGGTTTGGGCAGAAACGACGATAAAAATCCAGCCACAATCCCCAAAAATCTCTGTAGCTGTTTCCTGGTAGTAGGAGGGGTAGCCTTACGGATACCTTCTACATTAGCATTTACTGGAGCAAGAAGGCCTTTCCCAACTTCAAACCCAAGATACTGTACAGTGGCCTTGCCAAACTCACTCTTCTCTAGGTTGACTGTTATCCTGCTTCTTGTAGTTTCTTGAAAACTTTCCTCAGAATCTTCAGATGTTCTTCCCACGTTGTAGAGTAAATCACGATTGTCATCAGGTATACACCTACTCCTTCTATTGATCCTAGCAGTTGATCCATCACTCGTTGAAATGTTGCCGGTGCATTTATCAGACCAAACGGCAGAACAGTATAATGATACAGTCCTCCAAATGGAGTAATAAAAGCTGACAGCAACTTCGCATTCTCATCTAGGGGAATTTGATAGTATCCTTTCAAACAAGTCTATCTTGGAAACCAACTCGGCTTGCCCAATATTATCAAGAAACTGATCTATAAGAGGCAAAGGATAATTATCAGCCACACTGATAGAATTCAGCTTCCTATAATCAGTACACTCCTAAATAAACCATGGTTTCTTCACTAACACACATGGAGAACTGAAGTGACTTGAACTGGGTTCTGCTAATCCATGTTGCAGCAAATACTCAACTTCTTTCTTCAAAACATCTCGATGATACAGTGATAAGCGATAGGCTCTTTGCTTGAAAGGTTTTCCATCTTCTTGAATCTTGATTTCATGCTGGTCAGATCAGTACGTCTAGGCACATCTGAAAAAAATAAAAAATTTCTGCTGGAAAACTTCTAATTACTTCACTTAAGTCTTCACCTTGTTCAACACTCAGATGTTTCAGTTTATCCTCCAAATTTCCAAAATTGAAGAATTATTTATCTTGCTTGCAGTTCCCAATTCGTAGCCATCATCATCTTCTGTAGATAAAGTTGTTTGGGTTACTGACACAGTTTCAGTTTTAGTTTCTGAGAAATAAGATTTCAAGAGGTTCACATGTATCTCTTACTTTGTCTTCTCTTCTTTCTGGTGTTTCAATCACATAAGTTCTATCACTTAACTTCTGAATTAATATCTTGTAAGGACCTTGAAATTTATTAGTGAGGGGAAATCTCTTGACAGGTAAGAACACTAACACTTGTTGACCAACACTAAAACTTCTTAGCTTAGTCTTAGCATCAAATCTCCTTTTCATTTCTCTTGACTCATTTTCAAGTTTTCTAAAGAGAATTTTCTTATCTCTTTCAACCTTTTCCTTAAGTTCTTCACATACTCTCCTTGGCTTCCTCTTGGTTTTCTTCCCAATTTTCTGCAAGAATCTTCAACGGTCCTCTAACTTCTCTTCCAAAAATCATCTCGCTAGGTGTACATCCCATACTTTCTTGATAAGCACTCCTAACTTCAAATAACATTAATGGTAAACCAACATCCCATTCTCTTTCCTAACTCAGAACAACACTTTGTCAGCATACTTTTCAATGTTTGGTGGAACCCTTTCCAAGGCACCTTGAGTTTCTGGATGATAGGCATTGGATAACTGTTGTTTCACTCCTAACAAATTCATCACATCTTTGGAATAACTTTGAAGTAAAGTTTGTTCCTCTGTCACTTTGTACTATTTCTGGCATACCAAACTTTGAGAAAACAATCCCACAACGTTTTTCAGTAACTATCTTGGCAGATATGTTTCTAACAGGGATTGCTTCTGGATATCTTGTCACAGGACACATTAATGTTTAACAAATACTCATTTCCTTTCTTTGTCTTTGGTAGCGGTCCAACCATATCACTTTGCTAAAGGGTTCTCCTCTAACTTCTATAGGTGTAGGGGGGCTTTCTTGATGGTTTCATTCGGTTATCCAGCTATCTGGCAGGTATGACACTCACGACAAAACCTGCTAACATCTTTGTGAAGTCCAGGTCCAGAAAAAATATTTCATGATCTTCTCCACAGTCTTCTTGATTCCCATATGTCCAGACTCATGAGCTACTGCAACCACTTGCATTTCTCAATGGATATGGAATCAAAATTTGATGATATTCGCCCCATACAGCATCTCCTGGTATATCTGTAGGTCTATACTTCCTCATCAGCATACCTTCCTTCAGATAGTAACAGGTAGGAGTTTGTTGCATCTCTTCTCGATCAACAACCTCTGAAGAACAAATCAGTTAACGATGCATCCTTCTTCTGCAAGGTCCATCAGCTTCTCTCTTGTCACTTGACCAACTTCAAGGGTTGAATTCTCATATCTGCTAACTCACCTACTGTAGTTTCACTACTGTATTCAGTAACACTTTGACTACTCGGAATCTCTTCAGGAACATCAGGTTCTTCTTCTTTCATCGTCATCGTCTTCTTCATCTTCTTGGCAATCTCTTCTTGGTCAGCACTAAGGGAAACTTCACTTCCCTGGAATAAGTCTTCTAAGCACAAAGATCCTTCACTTGATCCTTCTTGGGTGCGTAAATCCTCAGTTTCTTCACTTGCAGTCGTAGTCCTCTTCATACTTCTGGTAGTTACACAACTAGGAAACAGGTGGTGGGTTATTTCTTCTCCAACTCTACTGTAGGACTAATCCTCAATGGTTTGTCTGTCACTACAGGACAAGGAATAAATGGCACACCACCAACTTCATTCATTCCCCAACAGAACATGTAAACATTCCACAGCCAGTGAGTCCTTTACAGCAAAATCAACATTCCCTGTCACCAATTCACATGACAGGTGTAAGCGGCACATAGGAGTTACTTCCTCTCCTCCTATACCCTTCAAAATAACTGAATCTCCTGTGAGACTCTTCTCCAACTGAGGGTGAGACCACGTACTACCACACTATGGTTACTCCCTGTATCACGTAATATCTTGACTGGTACCTGCATACTTCCTTCTTGAGTTGACAGCATACCCTCATAGATATATGGCTTAAAAGCCTCCACACTGCTAAGCCACTCACTGCTTGAGGTAACATTTCCACTGGTTGCTAAACATTCAGCTTGTTTAGTTTCATTCTTCTCTGGAGTCTGATTCTTTCCCACACTGCTCTTCGTGGTTTGTTTCACCTGGTCGCCTTTCACCAACTTGACCAACTGGTTTGACTGCTATTGATTCCGGTAACACTCTTGACTGTAGCGTCCTACTCTTCCACACTTGAAACAGACAACATTAGGTTTCTGTAACTGTCTTGAAAAACTGGATGAGGATTTCACATTAGCTTGCTGAGTTGTATTTACCTTGTGTACTCTTGGTAGTATCACTTGTAAGTTTCCCATTAAATTTGTTCCTGTTATTTGGATAAGACTTAAAACTGGCTGTTGTTGACTCTGGTACTTGACATTGTAAATACGTTTACTACTGATTATATTGTAATCTTCACTCAGTGTAGCAGCTTTGTCAAGTTTCTTCACCTCTCTCTCTCTCTTAAATAGGCTCTTATATGTTCAGGAATCCCTTAAGATACTGTTCAAGAAACAAGTAACTCTTCGAACTCATCAAAAGTTTTAACTTTAGCAGCTTCTAGCCACGTTTGAAACACCTTCTCACTTTGTAAGCATAATCTAAGAATGTTCCCTTCTCATCTTTTCTTAAATTTCTGAATCTTTCATTGTAGTACTCTGGGGTCATCTGGTAAATTTGTAGCACACTGTGTTTAAGTACCTTGTAGTCTTTACACTGATCAGCTGTTAAGGCTAGATAAGCACTTCTCCCTTTACCAATCAAGACACTTTGTAGCAAAAACTGACCATTTATCCTCCAGCCATCCCATACCTGAAGCCACTTTCTCAAAGTGATCAAAAAACTCATCTGGAGCTTCTTCAGTAAACTTAGGGATTAACTTCTGTACTCTCACTACATCAAATACAGGTCTTGATTACCTTGGTTAGGGTTAGACGGTGTTACAGGTAATGTGGATCTAGCTTTTATTAATTCCATTTCCCTTTCATGTCTTGCGGTTTCTCTTTCCTCTTTTATCCTTTCTCTCCTCTTCTGCTTTTTCTTCTTCTCTTTCTCTTCTTTCTTGTTTTTCCCTGTCTATTCTTTCTCTTTCAGCTTGCATTCTTCTCTCTTTCAGCTTGCATTTTCAGCTTAATCAAATTTCTCTTCTGCTTCAATGCATCTAAGCTCTAACTCTGCATCACTTTTCTCTTTCTTTTCGCTTGCTTATTTATGAGATCAGCACATGCTACATTCAAAACTCTTGAGCCAATTCTAACTCATACTCATCAATTATTCTACCAAAGTTTATCAATGATTCCATAGCAATACATCTTATTTGTGCCTTTACCATACTAGTAGACACATAACCACCACATGCCAGTGCTAAAGCGCTCCACTGTGCCTTAGTCAGAGTGGGTTTCAGATAAAACTTGGATGGAAGGGGTCTGCTAAAATTCCTGAACCTTGAACTGAGCCATTTTCCTCTAAGTTATCAATTACAATTCAGTACAATAAATGCAAAACAAAAAACTATATGGTCACTCTCCTAACAAAATATATCCCTAACACCATCAGATAAAACTTGGATGGAAGGGGCTGCTAAAAATTCCTGAACCTTGAACTGAGCCATTTTCCTCTAAGTTATCAAATTACAATTCAGTACAATAAATGCAAAACAAAACTATATGGTCACTCTCCTAACAAATATATCCCTAACACCACCAGTATATTCTTTAGTGATAATGAAATCTACTTTCCCAGGTCTCTGGGCACCATTAATCAATGTTACGAAGTGCCAAGTATCTGGTTACCATTCATCAATTATTACCTCACCAAAAGCAGACACCTGAACCCTCATAACACGTACTAACGAACTGAATACTCTAAGGCAACAGTGATCCCTTAACAACTTACCAGTATTGCAGAAAATCAGACTAAGTTCATCAAAACAGGTTGCGAGGTAATCTTATGTGTAATCAAATTTAATCAAGGGCATCGATCATCAACACTTTAAAAGTCTAAGTATTTCCCTGATTTTCATGAAGTCTAAGTACTTCCCTGGTTCTAAGTAACTTCAAGTAAATTGAAGCAAAGTCAAATCAATTACCACTCTACGTTTCCTACCTAACATAAATATAATCAAATGAAAATATACTGGTTAGAAATGAAAACACTTATAAAAATTTTAAATACAAAAATTTATTACTAATACAAAATTTATAAGTAAAATTCACAACATCAGGGAAAATTATGTTACTTGAAAACAAAGTAAAGTTTAATTAATTCTTGAATCAAATTAAGTAAAATTAAATAAAAATTAATTTATAAAACAAAAATTCAAGAAAATTAATTCAATCAAATTTCAAAAGTGTTAGGCAATAATTGAAATTAGAAATTAATTCACTTGAAAAGAATTCTAAGTAAAGCAAATTAATTCACAAGTCTTAAATTTAATTAAATGTGCAATGATTAAGCAATGAAAACAACTAAGTCAATTAAATTGTGAATGTAAATGAAAAATACAGAAAAAATGTGGACAATATCAAAATAAAAAGGCACACTTCAATAAGAAAATGAAAAAAAATGCACAAAATGAAACAAACACAAAACAGAAATCTGCAATGTGTAAAGTGTAAATCTTTTCACTCAAAACATTGTAACCATCATTGTTTTTACCAAAACCTTCATAACCACTGTTATTAGTTATTAGTTAACCAAAAAAAAAACCATCATAACCATTAAATATTAGTATTAGTTAACCACTGTTCCATTAACTTTTAAGTTATTAGTTGCAACTAATAAAAATATAAACACACTTTACCTTGGTATACCAACTTCTTTCTTTCTTGCTGCAGCGTGTATTACACTTTCTTTCACAAAAACCCATGGCGCCATTACGAAACATGTGTTCAGATTCCACAAAACACTATTTAACACTAAACAAACTCTAAGAAATATCAAATATGAAATTCTAAGTTACGAAAGACCAGTTTACGTTACGTTACTTTAAGATCAAAAGTGCTATGCGATGGAGAGAGAGAGAGAGAGAGAGAGAGAGAAAGAGAGAGAGAGAGAGATCTGACCGCCTCGAGGTTCTATGATATAATGAAATGTTCTTCCCTTGTGAAAACTGGACTGAGGAGATGACACTCTACTCGATCGACACCAGAGCAGAAGGCTTATCACATACAATGACAGATTCTCAAAATAGAAATGATGATTTGAAGGCTTCCTTATCAAATGCGTTGACAGAATAGGAAAGCAAATGGATCTCGCAGACCCTCTAATCTCAAAGTGTTGACATAAAAGGGGAAACAAGCATAGTTTCGAATGGACAAAGAAAATCTCTCTCTTTTACATTCTACGTTATATCATATCTTTTTTACAATATGTTATGCGAAATCTGAACACACATTTAAAACATCCTATTTCTAAGCTATCTAGGAATCTGAAAAAAATGTTACACAATTCTACATAACATTTCAAAGAGGGGAAACATGCATTTTTGAAAGTAGAATATAATATATATATTATATATATATATATATATATATATATATATATATAATATATACATGAAAATGTGTTACCTCTCTCTCTCTCTCTCTCTCTCCTCTCTCTCTCTCTCTCTCTCTCTTTCTCTTGTGTCTTTTAACTGAAAAAAAATAGCTTATAGTTTCTCCTCCACCTACACGACAGAACGACCATAATTGCAATGAATTCCACCGTGACTTCGGAGTTACATGTCACGCAAGACGATCGGCTTTTGAACACGGTAGCACATTCGTCCGAGCTGGGAGCACCTTAAGTAAAACTTTATATCGCTCCTTTTCACATAATGATATGGTTTAGGATTATGATACTAATTCATTAAGTATTAATTTTATCATATAAGTTTTACCCGAAGCAAGGTTTACAAAATATATGAAAACGAATAACGTATAAATTGAAAAATACACCTTTTTTTATTTACTAATTTATATTGCATTCTGACATATAGTATGATAGTATGGGCATAATTGGAGTACCACATTTATCACTAAACATGCCTTTAATGCGTAACAAATTAAATCATTAAATACTAAATGATAATTATTTTCTATCTACTGTCGAGTTTTATGAAAAAAAGGCCTACATACCATAATGACAAGATTTTATGTTAACTAACAGGGAGGTCACATTTATTTCACGCGTTGCATACTTATTTTTTCAACGGTTGCAAATGAATTTATTTCTTCAACACTTGCACATGAAACTGCATTTTCTTACCTATTGTTTTTTTATGCATTTATGAAATGATCGCCCCGTTATTTTCAATGAATTTATGTTCACAGAGCGTGAACTTTAACCTATGAAACTTGATAAATTTTAGCAAAAAGAAAAAAAAAAAAAAAAAAAAATATATATATATATATATATATATATATATATATATATATATATATATATATATATATATATATATATATATATATTATATTTATATATATAGATATATATATATATATATATATATATATATATATATATATATATATACACATACGAATAGTAACTATAAAAACATAAAAGCTGCTTTACTTAGTTGTGTTCAGACAACCGTCAAGCAAAGCTTTCATCGTATCTTGTTTGGTCAATGAAAATAAAAAATAAAAAAACGTTTACTAGAAAATAGATCTTTAATATAAAAGCAGGCTTGTGGGCGGAAATCTCTTTGTTTACCCTGTATTTAACCATTTCAAAAGAAGATACTCGCTTAAAGCCTCCACACGTATACATAGACATAGACGCAGAGACTAACACATATTGAAATGAAGGCCAATGAAAATTGTTGGTGGACATCCATTTTGACCGTGTAATGATGAAAAGTGTCTGATATTAGGTTTCGTTGATGTAACTCTTAAGCCAGTTCTTTTAAAAATAAGTCCTGCAATTTAATACGTAAAAAAGTATTTCACACTGGTCTCTCACCAAGGACTCTTGAGAGTAAAAGGAGTTTTTGAGTATCGGGCACAAGTTTGATATCATACTGAAATATACACAGACCAGTAATGGGCTATGGCGCTTAACTGTATTATTATTATTATCATTATTATTCTCATCATTATTATCTTATTATTATTATTATTATATTATTATTATTATTATTATTATTATTATTATTACTATCATTCAGAAAATACCTTCATATGGAACAAGCTCAAAAATGGCCCACTAAACTTGAAGAAATTCAAGCTTCCGAGAATCTGGTGTTCATTAGGAAGAAATAAGAGGAGATGAAGGGAAATACAGAGAGAAGAGTAAGAGACTAATTTTGGGGTAGTAACGCATTGCGTCTTCTCTTGAAGTTCTGAACTTCCAATTGCACGACTTACTCTGTGAGGCTGTTCCACAGCCTAACGGTGTAGGAATAAAGGAACTCTGGAACAGAGAGGTTTGACAGCGAGGAGCACTTACTGGATATTTGGTGTTGCTTTAAAGTAGTTAAGAGTCAATTCGACGTTGATTAGCAACTGCTCCTTCCACTGACTTCAGAAAATGAATTCGTTTTCTTGTAGATATAAACTATTTGGTCATGCATTAGGTAACATCATCATTCCCCTGTCGGCACGAAGTAACAAGTAACAAGTCTAGCCATTTTACATATCCAAAAATAGATATGCCATTGTTACAAATGAATCCCCCATAGGCAACAACAATATCTTCATCTTACCTGTCTGGAGGAGTTTCGTGAGAATGATAGCAGCTATCACAAGCATCAGTCCGGCCCGCAAATTCTGAGATGTATTGCTACGTAGTATTGCACCATAAAAAATAAATAAATAAAAAACGAGTCCGGCCCAACTGGCTCCATGTAGTTCATCAAAGTTCCTGTTCAGATCACAGAAGTTTATGCAAGGCCATCAGCAAAAACCGTTTGTATCATGTTCGTCCTATTTTGTAATTGGGTATAACTTCCAACGTTCTCGTTTTTGATTGTATAAACTGTTATTGTAGTCCGGACGATTTCTCAATAGTATGCTTTCATGCTGGGATATTATCACAATTCTGATGTGACTTTTACAAGTTATAACATTTATCTTCAAACTTGGAAATAATGTTAGAACTAAACTTAGGGAGACTTTACAAATTCTGAGAGTTCAAAGAAGCAATCACTGATGAAAACTTAATTCAACTGGCTGCTGCTCTTCGGTGCATCATGAAAGACCACCTTTGGATTTCAGAAGAAAATGTTGTAAAAAATAAAACACGAGAGAGATGAAGAAGCGGGGAAGAATGACATTACGCTTAGATTCACCAAACATTCACGGGTTTAAATAAGCTTACGAAACAAAGTGTTTCGGTGAATGATTATAAAACAGGAATAGAAATATACCTGGAAAGGAATAGAATTCCCATATTCTTCTAAGCTGAAGCCATCAAGGCATCAGATCTATTCGCAGAATCTTGGTAAGCCTAGAGGAAGCTCCACATGCTTGGTAAAAATAGAAAAAAAGCTACAAAGTAGCTCCAAAATGACCCTTAAAAACGGCGAGACATTTACATTTGTTTGTATGGACAACCAATGGTACTTTAATAAGTTAAACCAGAGCTAGGAGACCAACCAACGTATGCTCTTATTCCAAGAAATATTCTTTTTTAAGAATGTGGCAATGAATCAACTTGTGGGCTTCAAGTACGGTATGAAACAGACCATCGAACATTTCGGGAAAAATCGTCTGAACTCATTAATCTTCATACATACTAAATAATAGCCTTCTACAAAAAAAGAGCATTCATAATTCTTTTCAAGTATAACTCTTTGGTTACATTCCTAAATACCTCTGCAACGCTAGGTATCATTAAGAATTAGGAATTACTGAGCATAATTTGGTCTCTTCAAGAAGTCTATACCAGGTTCGCTTGTCGTGCAAGGCTTTACTTCCATGGGCTTGGCTTTCAAATTGAGTATATAATGTATAAGAATGTATGTAGGAAGCCTGCAACCTAAAAGAAAAATAATTTATAACATAAAACAGGAACACTTAATTAATGAATTGGATAGAATATTAGAAACTATGTGAATAATCCTCCAGAAAGTCTGGGAATTTTACTTCTCGTACCAGAATAAAAGAAGCTTACAGAACGTTAACATTATTCAAAGTCCGCCATTACCAACCACAGGGTGAAAAAATATACTTTTTGTGGAAATAAACAAGTCTGAAGAATATCTATGCAAAAGGGAATAAACTTAATAAGTACAATGATGGCCTTGCTGGAAGAGAAATTCTCAAATGCATCAAAATGAACAGAAACTAGTCATAACAAAAACTCTACTTATCCTACTCCTGCTAAGCTTGAGGGAGATATATCAAAATCCTCAGGGCACAAAATTTCACAACACACAATGTGAATGCAAAGAGTCTAGAGCGTGGAATATTTGCAATGTCGCTCCTTAAAAAGAGAAAGATACGATTATAATCAATATTTACATCAGAAAAGACAAGGATCCTCCTTCGTGCTTGATAATAGTTACCAGAAAGAGTTAGTTACTCACATGTAGGAAACCCTTAATTCCTGCTTTCTATCAATCATAACGGGTCGATTTTCCTTTGTCTAAAGAGAGAAAACATTTATATAACATCGATGTGGGCATCCTGTAGTTAGTCTCTTGGAAGAGGGGAGAATGGGATCCTTGCTTTATTCCCCCGTGCGTTGTTACGTGTCAGTTAACGGTACATATATACTGACAGATATGAAATAATGATAAACAAAGATGGCTCAACAACAAAAAATCCATCAATACCAATTACAATAGTCTAAGAGAAAGTAGTACAAACACATCTTAGACTACTGCCATCAATACCAATTACAATAGTCTAAGAGAAAGTAGTACACAAACACATCTTAGACTACTGTTATCAATATTGGTGATATTTTTTGTTGAGCCACCTTGGTTTATCATTATTTCATGCCTATCAACATCAATTTACCGTAAACTGACACCTACCGCGCACGGGAGAATAAGTTAAAGATCACATTCTCCCACTTTCTTAAAAGGCACTACAAGACGCCCACGTCGATATTCTCAGGAACCACGAGAGCGCGCTACGCGGCCTGGAAGAAATGCCCTTTGATACGATATTTACCCCGGACATCAGCCGTATCCAAGGCCTGGACCGTGCCAAGAGAAGCAAAAGCCAAGCTCACGCCAGCCTCACCCCGTCGACCCCCCCCCCCCCTTCCCCGGCAAACCTTAGGGAGCGACTTAGACGCATGAGAAAAGCATAGCTTGATGAAAAATCTACTGAATCTAGAATGAAAGTCTACACCACGAGATAATAGTCGAGATAAGTATAAAACATTGATAAGGAAATAGGATATGCAAACAATAAGTACGTACACACAAACACACACATAATATATATACATAAATATATATATATATATATATATATATATATATATATATATAATGTGTGTATTATATATATAATATATAAACAGCAACTAATATTCGTTACTTCTGACCCATAGGGGAAACGAAGTAATATCTTCTGTGGGTTTCAATCCGTTAAATTAAATGAGTCTTCCTACAGAAAACCGTCAAATTGTTTTTTTTTATATATATATATAGGTTGCTCTTTAAAGATTCATATTGCATCAGCATTACACACTCAGATCTTTATACATATTTTGCTTAATTAAGGAAAATTTCTATAAATGATATATAATGCCAGGCAGGAGCAACATAACGAAGATTCTAGGCAGGGATAACATTTGCAGAATAACTAAAATAATACAAAATTCATACATTAACATCCAAGTCACAGTCTTCAAATGAAGTTCTCCGGCGCGGGGAATTATATTACCAAAAAAAATGTTTGATTGAAAATCATATCCTAGAACAGTTTTAGATGGTTGAAAAAAATAAATAAACCTAAAATACAGTCGATATAGTAGTGGCCATCGATCAAAGCACCCTCTACTGATGACTTCCTTGTTTTGACAAAAGATCTGCATATAAAGGTTCTCGTTATGAAATAGGCATATTTATACCATGAAAGCAACATTCACTTTCAAGACAAACCTTATAACTAATTGTACAATGGCTTTTGAAACCCAGGTTGTTATGTTCTTTCATTTTTAGCCAATTGATCACATGAAGATATTTCAACAATCTCAGAGCAGTATACATATTTTGCAAGAACATTCCCACAGGATAGAAGGGTCAAGGTTACCGATTGTCTATGTATGTAATAATATCCTTAATGACCGGAATTATTTTCAACCTGAGGTACGTCTTTTAAATAAGGGAAATATTCTAAATGTTATAAAGCCGGAAATTTTGCCCCTGATTGGGAGTGAACTTTTGTACATCATAGACTTCATAATGAACAATCTTTAACGACGCCATTTGTTTTTTTTTACTTCTTTTATCTTCCTGTCGACTATTAAAAGATAATCTTATATAACTATAGCATTATATTTACACATATCTTTGGTTTAATTATATCCCTCGTGCATCAAGAACATATCGTTATTTTATGATTTATAATTAGATGGTTAATTATTTCATGGAAGAAGCTACAAGTTATCAGGTCTAGCAAAATCACTAGTATGATAACTTGAATGTAATATGAACTTTAAGTCGGCCATCGAAGATTGCAAGGCACTGTAGATGAGTGCCACTGACACACTACAGCATTGCATACCACATGTATTGTATGGAGATTAATAATCTGTGAAATAAACTGTTTGGTTATTATGAGTTGTCATTTGCAGCTAAGCTGTGTAAGACTGAATTTGGTTGTCTTTGTTGATCCGTCAGTTTAACCTCTACTTACTAAAGGGTGATTTTATCGCTTTCTTCCCCAGTTTTCAAAATACCTTCTCCTGTAATTCTCTTTTTCTCTTAGGGGGTTTTATCGAGTATCCAACTACAAAAGCCCGTCACGTTAAAATAAATAAATAAAATGTCTTAAGCGGATACAGAAAGTTAAAGAAAGATTAAACTTTTTCAATTTTTCAAAATGGTGGAATTTCCTGTCAGCAAGAAACCCACATGTTTTGCAGGACATCAAAGCTGAACTTCTTTCCTCTTGATTCGTGCAACTTTTAGTGTCACGGCTGAAGGACAAACTTGTATAATACAAATTAAACCGTTTGAAATTTTTTCCATGAACCTGAGATGATAGCATTTTAATAATATACTGGAAGCTAATGCAAATTTTACGCTTGATTAATTGGCTCAGCCTTTTTTTGTGTTTTACATTCTTATGGAACAAAATCATGATATTCATCTCCATGATAGTGCCGATCCTTTCTGTGCGATGCGATGCAATAATGCCATTTTCTTGATTACAATTAATTTTCGTCAAGTTACCATGAAGCCGTTCAAATTGGTTAGAAAATTTCACAGAGCCTTACAAACCCTCTTACTCCCTTGGACAGTTCACGTATTCACTGGTTTTCTTTGGCCCAGGGCCCATCCTGGCATAAGGCCTACTTAATCTCAACCATCCACCAACGAGCAGCCTCCCTGACCACAGGAATTCCATTATCAGGAAGGATTGTAACTTTGATTACAGGACTGGAGTTACATGCCATGTAGACTTCCTATTATTTGACTTTATTAACATCACTGGCTGCGTTTTTGTTTGTCAAAGAAAACTACTGACATGGCTTTGTCTGTACACCCCAACGGTGATCGTTGGTCCGTCCGCAATTCTACCGTCAGCCTCAGATCTTAAAAACTACTATAGCTAGAGGGCTGAAAATTAGTATGTTGATCATCCACCCTCCACTCATCAAACTTTTCAAACATGAGCCTTCTAGCCTTGGTAGTTTTTATTTTGTTTTAGTTAGAGTTATAAATACATAATCGTCCGTCTTCCAACGCAACAACAAGGCCGGCTGAGAGTTTCCAGGGTCGCGGCTCGTACAGCATTATTCAGAGACCACCAAAAATTTAAAATTATTTTCGTTGGCCTTGATTATACGCTGTACAGAAAAATCGACTAGGCCGATGAAAAATCGGCGCATTTTTTACTAGTGTTTACTTGTCCACGATCTAGATTATATAATTTTCAAGCCTTTCCGTGTAAGTGGTATAAACAGATTCTGTTCTGAGATTTTATATTTCATTGCAGAATTGTAAATAAACGTTAGTCTCTGTAACTCGCAAATAGAAAATTAAAAAAATATAAACTTCTTTAGCAGAATACATTAAGGTACCTGTATCCATTAGTACAGGGATGGGGAACCTGCGGCCTTCTGGACCACCAGGTGCGGCCCTCTATGGCCTTTGTACGCTACACTAGCCTAGTGGGAGTGAGTTTATTTCATGTATATACAGGAAGAGTTCCTGTCTCGTCCGCCTCCTCACTGTGGTCACTGGTCTGAGTAAGCCAGAGTAAGTACGTACTCTACTCAGTAATCGTGTTGTCGTGGCTTACTTCATATAGACTTATTTTGTAAGAGTGAGTTAGTTATACCCTTATTAGAAAGTGTACATCTGCAACTGCGTGCATTAATTTTACAGACTTGCTTTTAATCGTTATGACAAAATTAGAGATACAGTTATCGCATTCTTGCTAATATGTTAGACCGGCTGTACACTGTTCCAGACGAAAAGTTTCAACGTTCTTTGAAAGAAGAAAACCGGATCTTTAATGAAGAATGGGAACTGCAATATTTTTTTAGTGAATACTGCAGGCAAAATGTCTTGCTTGCTTTGTGACACTGGCAATTGTAACGGTTACAAAAAATTTCAATGCACCAGCAACACTATGCTTCTTCATGAAGACATTAAATATGCCAAATTAGAGGGTGACCCTCGAAAGATAGCACTGCAGAAACTGAAAGATGGAAAACAGAAGCAAAGACAATTTTTCCAGTCTATGTTACATCAAGGGAATGCTACGACAGAAGCAAGCTATAAAGTTGCATATTTGCTTGGAAAAAAAGGTAAGCCATTCAGTGATGCAGAACTCATAAAGGACTGTATAGATCCCGATAAAGTTAATAAGTATGAAGAGGTGCCTCTTTCAAGAAGGACTAACACAGGTCAACAGTATGAATTGGTCTGTAATGTAACAGAACAATTGAAAAATGTAATAGAAAAAGATAATATATATTACTCAGTAGCTTTGGATGAATCAACAGATTCCACTGATTCAGCACAAATCATCTGTTATGGCACGAATAAAATACAAATTTTATTCGTGCCATAACAGATGATTTTCAATTAAGCAACCTTAAGGGAAGGACACGGGGGATAGATATTTTTAACAACTTCAAAGAGCAATGTCATAAAATAGGACTAAATTTTACTAATTTGGTAAGTGTGTGCACGGATGGTGCTCCTGCTTGATGGCTAAAAATGAAGGATTTATTGGACATCTAAAGAAAGAAATCCAAGAACCAAATGCACTGATTTCTTTTCATTGTATTTTACACCAGCAAAATCTCTGTGCAAAATCTGTAACTTTAAATGACACTTTGCAAAAGGTTATAAGCATTATTAACTATATTCGAGAGAATGCCACAAAGCATCGTCAATTTCGAAGCATGCTGATGATGGATGACGAAGTAATTAGTGTAGATTTGCCATATCACTCAAAAGTACGCTGGTTGTCGCAAGGGAAAGTATTGGTCAAAATTTTGTCTTTACGAATGCAAATTATTCTTTTTCAAAGAAAACAACAAGTATTGTTATTTATCAGATCCAAATTTTTACAGAGATGTTGCCTTTTTATGTGATGTGATGTCAAAACAAAATGAGTTAAAGATTTCACTGCAAGGCAAAAATAAATGTAATGATATGTGGCAAAAAATTCAGACATTTAGAAAGAAACTGTTGCATTTCAAGTCCCTTTTGGCTCAATCAAAACTTTCAGAAGAACACTTTCCCCAGCTTACGAAAGTAATGAGTGAAACTGAGGATATCTATGGACATTTTAAAGAATATGAGTTTTAAAGAATATGAGTCTGTTTTAGACACATTGATAGAAGAATACAATAAAAGATTCAATGATTTTGAAAAGCATAGCATCACACTGAAACTTGCTTTTCAACCTCACTTAGTTGATGTATCAGAGACTCCTGAAGAGTCAGAAATGGAGCTTATTGAAATGTCTGAGGATAATATCCCGAAGTCTCTGTTTGACAAGAGAGAAAATCCCGTCGAAATTTGGAAAAACGTGATTGAATATCCTCGTCTTCGTGAACATGCAGGACGATTGATTGATTTCCTGTTTTTTCTTCAACATACTGTTGTGAATCCACATTTTCGTACTTGGCGCAAATCAAGAATTCACTGAGAACTCGGTTGACAGCCGAGCATTTTTAGGACCAATTGAGACTAAGAACCACTATGCTAGAGCCTGATATCAAAATGCTTTCTCAAAAGAAGCAAACCCAAAGAAGTCATTAATATGTATAAAAAATGTACATGCTTTCTAACCGTTTATTGAACATTTGAAAAATTTTACATTCTCGATGCTTATATGATATCATTTTATAATATTATTCCTTTACTTGTTCCTTGAATACAAAAAACCTTCTTTCTTAATTGAAATAATTTGAAATGTCATGCTTTCGATATTATTCATTTACTTATTACTTTGAAAACTTCTTACATAAATGAAATATTTGAAAATTCTATGTTTTCGATATTATTCATTTACATATTACTTGTATAAAAAGTACATACTTAAATAAAGATATTTGAAAATATTATACTTTCATTTTCTATAAACCTATCTTTTTTATTAGATTACTAATAAATTACTTAAGCGATAAAATAACTTTAAAAAATTTCTATGCGGCCTTTATGAGGGATGATGAATTGTAAGATGGCCTTCATGCACAAAAAGGTTCCCCACCCCTGCATTAGTATATTCGCAGAGCAGCAGTGCAATGAAGGCTTCTTGAATTTTTCTTAGTATAAATGTTGAAAATAACAACCGAAGATCAATATCTCAGTCTTTTAAGTTTCCTGAAAAATACGGTTATTTTGGGAATAATTTACCTTTGGTCTGTCTCTATACTTTATTACAACGAGCTGAATCAGATCTCACTAAGGTGAGTTTAAACATTTCATATATTGTTTTTGTGGTACCTTCAACTTGGGCTCTTTGAAACTTTGATATTTAAATCTATGTATGACTTACAGCATGTTATGAGATCGAACAGTAAGGCTACGCAATGCAACAATAATATATATCTTTTCAAAAATCACATTTCTATATCGCCCAAAATCTAAACATTTGCCCTGGGCCAACCCTTGGTAAAATTTTCGTAAACATCTACAAAAAAAACGTCATATGTAATTCTGCTAAGAAGCAGACAAACCAACACGCAAACTGCGTCAAACTATCATATGTAAGGAATGGGTCAATATCCAGTAAGCACAACATTGCTACGAAAACAAATCATCTCTTATAGAGTCAAACCAGCAAGGTCTTTCAAGGCATCCAGTATCGGTGGAGTACAAAGCCCAACCGAATGTAGATACTTTACTGATAAGGAATAAAACGTCTCCTTGCTAAATTCCAAATCAAACCTTCATCCCAAACTCATCTCTAGCCACCAAACAAAATACGCCTTTTGTAGAAATAAAAACTACCGCTGACGACTATAACAAAGGAACACAGATGTTTTATATAGGATCTTCCCTTTTTAAACAAGTTAAGAACAGCTTCGAAGTCCTTCAACGGGTAATCTATTTGATTACAAAACTATATAGCTGATCAAGTTCTTGTAGTATTCAAAGTGTAGCCGCCACCATCGTTTGAAATGAATATAGAATTTAGGCATAGCCAAGCACCAAGACGTAAGAGGTCATTCAGCGCTGAACCGGAAATTGACAGTAAAAGGTTTGAAATGTGTAACAGAAGGAAAACCTCGCAGTTGGACTATCAAGCGGCAGAGGACGATGGAAAGTAGGATGAACAAAGAGAATATAACAGGAGGTACAGTGAAAGGGACGGAAGGGGTTGCAGATTGGGGCCGAAGGCATGCTGAAAAGAACCTTCAGTAATGCCTACGGTGAACCGCATGAAGTCCACTGATGACACTATCTTTCTACCGTGGTGGACAACATAATGGGGAACAACATAATGTTTTTTCTGGTCCAGGTCAGAAGTAAACAAGAAAAAGGAAAAAGAAGGCTGGGATTTACCTTGGAAAACGGGTAGTGATAAAATAAACAGAGAAGTAAAAATAAATTAATCAAAACATTTTCTTTCTCTAAACGTTTGCGTGCCTCAATCCCACGTTCTCCTCTCTCTCCTCTCTCCTCTCTCTCTCGTCTCTCTCTCTCTCTCCTCTCTCCTCCTCTCTCTCTCTCTCTCTCTCTCTCTCTCCTACCTTCAAATAAAAGAGCGAGATGTGTGTGCCTTTTCCCGGTAAGACATCATCCATCCATAAGAGAATATCAGATTATATTATAATGAGCCTCGAGATTCTCGTCCCTTTCCTAACACAATGTCGAATGAGATTAGGATAAGTCCCTGAATGGAGTCGCATATAGGCAAATGCGAAGGAGGAAAGATGACTTTAATCTTTTGCCGGAATGGAAAAATTGCTTCGAATTTCTTAAATAACTGCTATTCCGTTCTACCAAATCTTCGTCTTTCTTTCAGAGAGAGAGAGAGAGAGAGAGAGAGAGCACTTGCGCCAAAAAGGAATGATTGTGCAGTGATTTACAATGAGAAATAATGGTATTGATTGGAATATAAATATCTGTTGATCTATTTATCTCTCTCTCTCTCATATCAAATCGTATAAAGTTAAATATCCAATTTCTATGCCCCAGAAATATCATTCACCCAGGGGAATAATAATTTGACAGATGCTTCGTCAGTCCCACTATAACGAAACATTTATAATTCCCCTTGGGTATAATGTAATTGGATATTAAAAGACAGCTGAGACTTTATATTTGCGAATTTAATATACACATACATATATATAAATATATATATATTATAATATATATTATATAATCTAATAAAAGGAGCCCATAGAAACGCCTAATTATAGAGAAAATACTATATTTCAGAGACTGCTGTCTCTCTCTCTTTCTCTCTTCAGGTAGATGAATGAGAAAAGTTACCGAAAAGGTGGTATTTATACCAAAAGATCCATCCACTTGTAAGCCAATTTAGGTCACTCCCACTGATAATCCTTCTTTAATCCTCTTAAGCTGAATCCCATGTGCCCTTTGAGATGTTCATTACCTGTCTCCGTTTAATTTAGGCCGATTCTATCATCTGATCTTGTACCGACAGTTGCTGCTATAAATTATATGACATATTCCAGTTTATTCTGTGTTAGTTTCGTTATATGGTTGAAAATACCGAGTTCTGTTGTCCATACCTATAAAACTGACCGTTTATGTTGTATTAATCTCTGGGAAAGTGATTTTCCTTTAAAACCGATGTAAGATTGGTCACAGTCCAAGCATGGGATTTCGTAAATGCCTGTGTCCTTGGGGATATCTTTTGTTGGACTATTAATTACACACTTACGCTGCCATCGTATCTGCGTACTTAAATTAAGAGCCAACTTCACATACATGGAGAGCGAGAGAGAGAGAGAGAGAGTGTGACGACCATACCGGATACCAGGTAGCATATCATGGTTCAGCCAGACGAGTGAGGCACGTGGCTGGCGGCCCATAATTTTATGTGGTGGGGGGGGGTTTTTTGGGGGGGGGGGGGAATTTTATGGGTAACTCAAACAAACTACCACATACCGCACCATACCCATATGCTCTAAGTGTATTTACATTTATTGTGGTATTTATTGCGTGTTATTTACAATACTAAATATTGTGCATACCTTTTTTATATTATGCGATATTAATACCTACAAATAATCATAATTATTTCTTGTGTACTTATCTTTTATTTATGATACCAAATCGTATTTATTATGTTAAATACTGTGCATAAATTTAGTATATTATATAATACAAATACATTCAAACAATCAGAATTTAATTATTGTGTATTTATGTCTTATTCATAATACTAAATCATGTCATTTATTGTGTATTTTAGTTTCTTATTTATAATACTAAATACAGTGCATATTTCTTATTTATTATGGTAAATACAGTGCATGACTAAAAATAAAAGAAAGGACGGTGCGTATGTCACAAAGACTATTATAGGCTGGCTTTTACGATGTAGCTAATAAATTATGTTCTCAAACTATGTATCAGTGACTACTATATAAGCAGGGCTCTTCAAACTTTTTCAGCCGTGACCCAGTTTTTACTATGACATCATTCCCACGACCCATACAGAAAAATATTGCACAAATGACCAGAAGTATCAAAGGATACAAGGATAAAAACTGAACCTAATAACTATGTTAAAAAGGCATCATAATCAGAATTATAAAGGTAATATATATATATATATATATATATATATATATATATATATATATATTTATATATAGTTGCGTGTGTGTATGCAAAGAGAATAATTTCCACTGATTTGTAATTAGGCTTACATATTTGGTGACTTGGTTGTGCTCGCTTGTTTGTTATTATTCTGGACCAGTTTGGCTTGCTGGAAGATAGGGCAACACGCATATCAATGGTGGCACCAAGGCGATTTCTTTCCTTTGACTTCAACTTGGTTAAGACTGAGAAACCAGCCTCACATATATATGTGGTTGTAAAAGATATCAGAGAATGACACTTTCTTTACTCAAGTTTGGATAGTCCTTGAAAGGCATAGACAAAAAGAAGACAATGTTGAGGTTTTGTGCCGCATTCTTAATGAGTTATTACTAGTTAGTCGGACTAACTCTCTTCCTTACTTGGTGTTAAGTTTAATTCCTCAACTGAATCTGGGTTACCAAATACAACAGATCTTTTGCCTAGTATTTTCCTTTTAAATGGATAGTTTTTTTTTCTTCTGGAAAATATTGCTCAAACTGCTGGCTGACAGAGACTGAAGGTGTACGTCTATATCTTTTTTTATTTTCTGTATACATTCTTGATCTAAATGGTTTTCGTCAATATGTTGTATAAGTGTGGGGATGGTGTAGTAAGAAGGTTGGTCTGTTTTTCCTTGCTTACCAGATCTTTAGTGATTTCTTAAATGCCTGTACTTCCTCATGTGTTTGTATATATCATCTCTTTTTCCTTGTAGATTAAGTTCATTGAGCTTTGAGACATTGTATCCTAAATATGATAGCTGTGCAAGCCATTCATCTCTGATAAATAGCTCTGCCATTGGAGACCTCTTTTCAAGAAGAAATATATATCTCCATCCTTAATTCATATATCCTGGCTAGAATTTTCTTCCTCGGGATAGCCACTTAACTTCAGTATGGTATAAACAAGTGTGAACTGATCAGATCCCATCTCAAACGGCAAGTTTGTTCAAACACACGGCTATTCAATGAACTTCATTTAATAAGATTGACAAGATTTTACACTTTCATTTAGAACATTTTTCAAGCTGGCAGGGATTCCTTTTGCAGCCAATGCTTCACGATGATTGAAACAATGATTCCAAATAGTACATAATTACCAGCAACATATATATATATATATATATATATATATATATATATATATATATATATATATATATATATATATATATATATATTCCCAGTATGTCTTCTTTTTTCCTAAGTTCCGAACAGCACCATGCAGACAGACGAGTTTTTTATGAAGCAATTTCCTTTTTCTGCCAGGATATACATGTTTCACATTGAAACAGATGTTTTCTCCACATAAAGCTCTTTCCAACGTTAAAACTCTTCGTCACTTTTCACGTTTATGCGAAAATGCACTTTACCATCGGTCTCACTAATTATAACAAAAGAAAAGCCCTCATCCTCAAATTCAAAACTTCTCCGAAGTGCCCTGTCTGACTGACCACCCTCAGCAGAAGTCAGTGGCAGTGATTGATTCATTGATACTATATTAATCTAGCATCACGACAACTAGGTCACTGATGCCGAACTATATATAAAAAGACCCTATAAATTTTAATAATAATAATTAAACAGAGATTTTTTAAAAATAATAATAAAAGATATAGGTAATTATACAATAAATAATATAAAAATGAACTATAAAAAACCAACCAATTATTATAAATAAATGTATATATATATATATATATATATATATATATATATATATATATATATATATATATATATATATATATAATATATATATATATATGAGAGGGCGCAGGAACATATACACATCCATTTGATACATTAATTGTCAACGCGTTTCTTGACCCATGGTCACATCATCAGGACATCTCTCAAAATGACAGAGACAAACGCACTAGTGCGTTTTGTCTCTGTCATTTTGAGAGATGTCCTGATGATGTGACCATGGGTCAAGAAACGCGTTGACAATAAATGTATCAAATGGATGTGTATATGTTCCTGCGCCTTCTCCTGCCTACTATAGTACCCTTTGATGTGTGGATTATATTATATATATATATATATATATATATATATAATATATATATATATATATATATTATATATATATATACACTTCAATAAGAGTACAAGCAAGTCACACACAAGCCCTATAGTTTGTCTAAAATGCCAATGTTAAAAAGCAATCCAAATAAGCCACTCGTGTTAAAAATCCCATTTGCTCCTGAAAGTTTTGACAACTTGAAAACATTATTCTCCTTC
Organism: Macrobrachium nipponense; assembly: GCF_015104395.2. Lineage (NCBI taxonomy): Eukaryota > Metazoa > Arthropoda > Malacostraca > Decapoda > Palaemonidae > Macrobrachium > Macrobrachium nipponense. The sequence goes on from NC_087200.1 coordinate 74,476,712, forward strand.
CCATAGTATAGATATTGATTGTGCTGTTCCACCAAACTAGGGCACTCAACCAGCAAGTGCATAACAGTCAGTGGAACTAGGCAATCTTCACAGTATGGTTCGTGATCACGACTCATCAAGTAGGAATGTGTCAGCCTAGATGTCCAATACGCAGGCGGCACAGAGCCGTTTCAAACCTCTGGGCATATAATTGTACAACCAAGGATTGATTGCTGGTGCAATTGTTCTCATTTTTGCATTAGTAGTTAAATTAAACCAAGTATTTTGCCAAAGTACTTTATGCTTTTCTCTAATTGGAGTATATAAATCTCTGCACGGCAGCTTTAATGATCTGGGCTCAATACGAGAAACAGCCTCTTTGGCAATTGCATCAGCGCGTTCATTTCCAGATATTCCAACATGTGCTGGAACCCAACAGAATTCAATATTAAATCCCCTCCGCTTAGCTAAAAATAACATTCTAGAATACTTAAAACTACTGGATGTTTGGAATAAAATTTTTTCAGTGACTCTAGAGCGCTGCTAGAGTCAAAGTACACAATAAAATTCTTATCACTACTTTTTAAAACTTCTTTGACAGTATTTAAAATTCCATATAATTCTGCAGTAAATGCAGATGCATTACTTGAGAGACTTCCACTACGCTCAAAGGACGGAAAAACTATGCCAAAAACCAGCGCCTGCACTGGTTTTGGATCCGTCGGTAAAAACTGGGATAAAATGATCATGTTGTTACATATGATCTAAAAAGGTATAACGTGATATTTATCAGACATTCTTTTTTGGTTGATTAAAGTAGTTTCAAAACTCTACTGCTGGGAATTTCCAAGGGGGAGATACAGATGCCTTGACCGGTAGTACACATTTGTCTGGAATGTTCAAGTCTTGGAGGGTTGATTCAGTCTGAAGCATATGGACATGGCATCTTTGGATGACTTTCATAAAAGTTATCAAATCTTTCCATTTCTTAACGACTGGCATACTAGGAATCCAGGAAGTCTTTGGAATCTGAACCAGCTTCGAACCAGCAAAGCCTGGTAAAGTAAGACTTGGGGCATTTCCCAGCATCTACTAACATACTCTCGATAAGGGAAGTCCAAAAGCTCTAGTAGCAATCCTAATTCCAGTATGGTGAATGGGGAGTCTAAAAGTCTTAAGGCCCAACTTGTGGTAGCTGAGGTGTAAACTTCACATCAATATGTTCATTTTGATAAAACCAAGGCTTTATACAATCTTAATAACTGGAGTCTATTTGCTCCCAAGATGTACTTGACAAAACATTTAAGATATTCAAAGATTTTCTGCCACTGAGCCCTACGATTTAGGATATGGGGAAGCCACATCAACCGAGTATCAAAAATCATTCCTAAAAAACCTTGTTTCATTAACACAAGATATTCTCTGGCCATTTACATATAAATCTGGGTCTGCATGTATCCCTCTAATTCTACAGAAATGCATGGCTACAGTCTTTGATGAAGAAAATCTGAAAACCATGCATTTCAGCCCATTTCACTGTCTTATTATTACTATTTGTAGATGACGTTCTGCTACTGACATACGCGTAGCTGCAAAAAATAAAGAAGTCATCCACAAACAGTGTGTGCATGACATCAGCAGGTATTTGCTTTACTATCTCATTAATTACTAGAGCAAAAAGTGTTACACTTAACACTCTGCCCTGAGGATCACCTTGTGTACATACTTCAGACAGAACTGCTCCTACTTGTACTTGAAAATAATGATTTTTTAAGAATAGCTTAATAAAATAGCTAATTCTCCTCTAATCATATTCATGGACTACTTCAAATTCCATACCTGCAGGTAATATCATACGCTTTTTCCAAGTCGAAGAAAACCGTGATAAAGTGGTGCTTAGAGGCTAAGACTTCACATATTGCAGACTCCATTCTAACCAAGATATCAACAGTGGATCACATACTGCGGAAACCACATTGGGCCCGGAGAGAAAAAGTTTCCTCGCTCTAAATACCACACTAAATGAGCATTCACCATTTTCTCCATTAGTTTACACAAACAAGATGTTAGGGCAACTGGTCAATAATTTCCTACGAAAGAACTATCCTTTCCAGGCTTGACGAAAGGAAGGATTCTTGCTAGTTCCCAACATAGAGGGTAGTAATGTTCTTTATAAATTCTGTTTATTATACTGAGGATAAATCTTTTAGTATTCTGAGCAGCATGCTTGATCATAGACTGAAATTTCATCAGGACCAGGAGCAGATTCTTTACACTTTCAGAGAGCCAATTCAAGTTCTCTCATAGTAAATGGAATTTTATAAGACTCCTCTTTATTTGTTGTGAAATCAAGATAATGCTGTTTCCATTTGTTTTCTGTTGTTTGCATATGGTTTCTCATTATCTTTTTAGATGTTTTTTAGCAAAACGTAGGGCAAACTCATTTGACAATACCTGTGAATCTCCTACATTTATGCCAGGTGGTTGGCTAGGTACAAACTTTCCTGCTATTTTCCTTATCTTCTTCCACACTAATGTGATGGGAGTTTTGCAATTTATAGAAAAAATGAAGTTTGTCCTAGATTTTCTTCGTGCATTTTTAATTTCAAACCTAAACTTTGCCCTAGCCTTACGAAATTCTACCAGATAATAGTTACATTTCCCTCTTTTATACCTATTAAAACAAGATTTCATAGTTCTATGGGTTTCATGGCATTTTTTTTTTACCACCATGGCTCTGGTCTGTGCAGAAAATAGACCCGATGTTCTTGGAATTGACTGAAGTTCAGCTGCAAATAAAGTAGTTATTAACAATTCAATAGCATCCTCAATGCATTAAAAATTCCTCTGATGCAGCTTCGATTGAATTATGCTCTTCAAAATTTGCCCAGTCAGCTCTTTTTACACTCCAACGGGGTAATCTTTGACATGGAGGACTTGATCCAGTGCTAACAACAATTGGAAAGTGATCACTACTGTGCCTATCATCGATCACTCGCCAATTGAAGTCCATAATGGCATCGGCACTACATATTGACAAGTTGATGGCTGTTAAAGTGCCGGTCTGTACATGGAAATGGGTGGGTTTAGAACACCAACATTTTCACCTTCAATAACGGATGACAGACAATTTCCTCTCTCATTAGTAATTAAATCCCCCAAAGGATTTCTTGCATCATATCACCTAGGATGATGAAAGGTAGAGGAAGCTGCTCTGATGAGATTACAGAAATCAGTACTAGGGAAAGCTACCACTTGGGGAAAGATATATACAGAACAAATTGTATATTTACAAGCCAGAAGCACTTGCACTGCAACAGTTTGCAAAGAAGAATTAACAGGAAAAATGCCTGTATGGAGTATCATGGCGAAACATATAACATTGCTCCACCCCAGTTTCTATTATTTGGATTTAGATCTGAATGCAAAGCAACATATTCTTTAAGGGAAGGAATAAAATCACTGCTGAGCATAGTCTCATGCAAAGCTATGCAAAACAGGAGACAACTCAAAAATTAAAATTTTTAGCTCCTCCCATTTAGTTCTCAGGCCCTGACAATTCCACTAAAGAAAATTTGAGAATTTACTTGAGTTTAGAGGCCTTAAGTATAGGGCCTCTTTGAAGATATTTTGTCTTAGTAGGGTTGCCAGGAATTTAGGGAATCCTGCTTGTTTATTCTTAGGAGACTGCCTGCCACCCTCAGCCTCCTTTCTTTTTGGGACTGACATTCCTACCTCCATACAGGCAACTTCTGGTTCTTAGCTGGCTGCCTCTGTAGCTGGTGTTCCAGGCTCCCAAGAAGCTATTGCATCAGCTAAGGAGGGCGACTCCCCAAAAGAGGCATGTACATCAGCAAGGACCAGACATACATTCCAAATTATTTACACCAGTCAAAACTGATGTTGTCTCCAAAGAAACTGATGCACCAGCCAAAGCTGATGCTGCCTCCGAAGAGGTTGATGCATCAGCCAAGGCTGATGCTGCCTCCAAAAGAGGCCGTGGCACCAGCCAAAGCTGATGCTGCCTCCAAAGAAGGCTGGTGCGCCAGCCAAAAACTGATGCTGCCTCCAAAGAGGCTGGTGCACCAGCCAAAGCTGATGCTGCCTCCAAAGAGGTCAGTGCTCCAGCCAAAGCATAAATACAATAAATAAATTCTGTATTTTTATCATATAAACTAAATATATGCACAGTACATGGCATAATAAAATAAGAAATAAATACATAATGAATATCATTTGGTATATATTAGAAAAGCTTGAATTATTTTTTATTTGCCTTTGTAAATTTAGATCGGCCTTGTTTTTCTAGGTTTAATAACTACTTTTAATAGTCATTTTGCAGCAGGATAGCCATCGTTTGTAAGAGTATTTGTTCACGTTATTTTGACGTTTATTGTCTGTTGTCTTGTCATTTCAAGTGCTTAATGTAACAATACTGTGTGGTTAGGCGCCTCCTCCCGTTTGTTTATATTATCGAACTATCGTTTTAACGATTGTTTTTCTGACTGGATGTGTGTGTATGTGTGTGTGTGTGTTTTATTTTTTTTTTTTATTACGAGCGTTTATGAACGCCTCCTTGGTGATGCCTGGACGTTAGTGCTCGGGCCGAGTCAGTTTGGAAGTACTCCACTGATACAACTTTCGTAAGCAGCTGAATGATTTTTGGATTTTTTGGATGACGTTTGCCTGGCAGTTTTTTGGGACTACGTTTTGGATCCTCGCCTTGGTCTATTGTCCGCAGGTTCTCTTTCACCTGCAACTCGAGTGTTTCCATACCTGACCTGCAGCTTGGTTGTGCTTTATACAAGACTCACAGATGCTCCTATCACCTGCGAATTGAGCCTTTCCTGCCTTTCCCTGTCGAAGGAGGAATTCCCAGGGAACTGGTGCCGTCACATTCTCCTGGCACTGACGTAAATTTACCTGCCACTTCTGCATCTCCGTCCAGCTGCTGTGGGTTTGGGGGCTTGCTAGCTCGTGAAACGATCTGCAGCAAGGCTGACACCAGGTAAGACAGGGTATCTCTGTTTTTCGTTCGGGATCGCCTTCACTCGATGTTGATGCTCAGGTGTTCATGGCCTGCCCTAGCTGAATTGGCAATTTGATCACGGCCCTTGAATAGTTTACTTTCTGATGCATCCACTGATGTGAGAAAAAAAACTATATAGCACTTGAATTGTTATTTATTAAATATGTTGCCATGTTTGTGCTGTACCATCACCCGATGGGCCACATATGTTTCATTTTACTAGACAAGGTTTCGCTTATTTAGCTTTGTGGTAATAGGTAGGGATTATGATTATTTTCTTGTTTTATTTACTTTGCCTTCTTTCTCCCTTTGGATTAGTATTAGGGTAGTTTTTTTTTTATTGGGGGGGGGGGGTGTTCTGGCCAGCAAAATTGTTTATCCAAACGAGTCGTTTATTGATAATTGTCATTTCCTCCAAATATATTTTTGTCTTTATTTGATACGGTTTAGTTTATTAATATTATGGAATCTAGTGGGATTCAAAGGACTGGTATTTGTCCTCCTTTCCTGGTTGTTATTAAGGTACTGAATTATTTATTATATCCCACAAGGATGATCTAAATTTTGTATTTATTAAGCATTAAATATTGCTAAGTTTTCTTGAGTGTTTTGTTTCCGCTGACCTTTAGCACGGAGATACATTTTATTACTGACAACAACTATAATATAATTTAAGAACTTGCATAACAACCCGAAGGTTGTAAAAGTATGATAAATAAGAAATAAGTACACAATAAATAAACATGATTATTTGTAGGTATTAATATCACATAATAAACAATAAATAAATATGATTATTTGTAGGTATTAATATAGCATAATATACCAAAGATATGCACAATATTTAGTACAGTAAATAATCCGCAACAAATACCATAATAAATGTAAATACACATGGGCATATGCGTATGGTGTGGTATGTGCTAATTTGATTGAGTTCCCCATTAACATCATGAGCGTGCGCCCGTTCTCATGTGAGGATTGAGTCAGACAAGGACAGAGTTTTCTGACTGACTTTATTTGTTGTTTGAGATTAAGCTGGCCTTATATGCCAGCATGGACTCTTGCTCCTAGAAGAGCCCGTAAGGGACTTTATTCCGCAGAGAGGCTGGACATACATAAGGCGGCGTGCAGACGGAAATGTAGTGTCATCCACACACGCACGAACAAACATAAACAAAAAGGGACAGAGCCCCTGCTGTGATTGTGTTTCTTCACAGCCAATAATACACATATATTTTGGTGTAGAGGAAACGTATTCACATGATGTGAACATGGCAGAAAGGCCGTGAATCGCTCTACATTTCAGCATATGTAGACATAAAAAGCTATTTACGAGTGGGGCGGACATTCAGTAGGAATGTCGTTCTTACAAATACTCCCTCCCCCAAGATAATGATTGAGTGGTAATCGTTGGCTGATGGTCAGCGGAATCTTGCAGGGGGCTGGAGGAATTCACGGGTCCATGGTGACATTTGTCAGGGAATGTCTCCTGGTCTTCGTCGTCTGGCGAGTCGAGAAGCAGGATGCCACTCCTGGTGGTGGACCTGGGGGTTTGACTGCTTTCCTTGGGCGGCCCCGCCAAATGTCTAGGGCGCTGCATTCCTAGGTGGAGTTCTGCGAGGACCCTATAGGGTCGTATTCGTCGGGAATGATGGCGGGTTTGAGGCAGTCAGTAAGACCCAGTCCTTGTGGCCACCGATCAAAACGAAGAACACCTTCTCCTCCTGGTGGACAACTCGATGTGGTCCTTGGTAGGGCCTCGGTCGAAGCGGGCAGGCGAGTGGCGTCATTTCTAATGAAGACGAAATGCAGGAGTCCAAGGCACACAGACAGAACTGCTTCCTCCTGTTAGTATAGGTCTCCCAGCAGGGGACAAACTTCTGGGCGGCTGCCCAAGCCTTGCCAGGAGAATGTCGGGGTCATCGCTGTCGCCGGGGAAGAATTTTCCTGGCAGTCTCAGGGCCTCGCCATACACTTTCTCTGCCAGAGACAGGTCACCATTGGCTATTGGGGCAGTGCGGAGGCCGAGGATGGACCACGGTAGTTGTGCCTTCCAGTCGGTCCTCAACACCGTCCATCAGGGAGGCCTTGAGGGAGCAGTGGATTCTCTCCACCATGCCATTGGCTGTGGAGTTGTAGGATGTGGTGGTGTGGTGCTTAGTCCCCATCAGGCATGCCAGGGCGGTCCACAGTTCTGAGGTGAAGGTGGGTCCCCGTTCTGTCGTGATGTTATCTGGCACTCCGAAGCGGCTGATCCAGCTGGACAGGAGGGCTTCGGCGCAGGCGTCTGCAGTGGGGGCTTCTGACATCGGAGTGGCCTCAGGGGCCACCTGGTAGACCGGTTTCAATCACTGTCAGAGGGTATCTGGCAACGTCAGATGGGGGGAGGGGCCCGACGATGTCAACATGAATGTGTCCAAACCTTCACCTGGGCTGAGGGAAGGAGCCTATCACTGATTCAGTGTGCCTTTCTGTCTTGCAGCTCTGGCATGCCATGCAGTTCCTGGCCCACTCCCAGGAGTCCCTCCTGATGCCGTGCCACACGAACTTCTCGGTCTTGAGTCTAGTTGTTGTGTGTGTGGGATGGGCTGAGAGAGACCGAGGCCAGTGGGGATGTCCTTTCAACAAAGGGTGGTAATGGCAGTCGGGCAAGCTGGGCGCGTTCGGGGTCGTAGGCTTGCTCATGCGCTAGGTCCTCGTAGTCTACACCAAGGTGAAGGGAGTTTATCTCGATCATCGAGAGGGCATTGGCTACGGGGTTTTCTTCCGCCAGGGACGTATTCAATGGAACACCTGAACTCAGAGATGGCCACGAGGTGATGTTGCTGCCTTGCAGGACCACGCATCGCCCGCCTTGACGAGGGTGTGGACCAGCGGCTGGTGGTCCATCTTATGGAGCAAGGAGCTCATGGTCAAAGGTGCTATAAGTGGGTCTCGGTGGGTTTCAGCTTCCTACTTAAGAAGGATAGCGGTGTGGGGACCCCGTTGACCAGCTGTTCCAGGAAAGCGCCTCACGCGATGTTGCTGACAATGGTAGTAAGTGTCAGGGGCGCGACAGGGTCTGGTGTGGCTCACCAGGATCCTGACGTGCCCTTGATACTTACTACCATTGCCAGCAACATCAGGGTGGTGGCTCTGCTAAGGGAAGACTTGGTGCGGTCGTAGGGTGCGCTGCTGATCTTCTCCCCACAGCAGCTTCTTTAGTTTGCCCTTCAAGACCCTGGTCAAAGGGCACATGGTGGGCGTGGTGATGTTCAGGATGAACCTTCAGTAATAGTTCACCATCCCAATAAACTCTTGGAGGGGCCTTTGACAGTTTGTCGGTGTCGGGAACTTCTCCACTGCAGCCACCTTCGATGCCATGGGACAAACTCCTGCTGGGATGATCTTATGGCCAAGGAAATCCACCTTCTCTGCACCAAAGGTGCACTTATCAAAACAGCCAATAAGTCTGTTCTCCTTCAGGCGCTTGAGGACGGCCTGGACGTGGTTCAGGTGCTCCTCCGGCAATCTGGAAAATATAAGGATATCGTCCACATAGCAGACTCAGAAAGGTAATCGCGGAGAATGCTGTCCACGAGGCGTTGGAAGGTGGCTTCGGCGTTTTGAGGCAGAAGGTGCAGAAGGTGAACAAGAAGGATTCAAAGGGTGTGATGATCGCCGTCTTCGGGATGTCATCGGGATGGACGGGAACCTGAAAGTATGATTTTAAGATATCAATTTTGGAGAAGATCTTGGCTCCCTGGACAGATCCGGTGAGGTCCTGCATATTCGGCAGGGGATAGCTATCGGGCACGGTGACGAGGTTCAGGTGACAGTAGTCACCGCAGGGCCTCCAAGTACCGTCTGCCGCCTTCTTTAACCATGTGGAGGGGGGACGCCTATGGGCTTGCGGCTTTTTCTGCAAATACCCATCTCCTCCATTTCCACGAACGCGCTCTTGGCTTCCTGCAGGAGTTTCGGCGGGAGGCGGCGGTGGAACTTGGCGTGCATCAGAGGGCCCTTGGTGTCGACGTAGTGATATGCACCGTGTTTGGGCGCAGCCCCGGCCACCTGGCAAAGCTCTGGGCAGAAGACGTCTGGGAACTCTTGTAGAAGGGAGGCGTATCTGTGGGAGAAAACGGAGCAGATGGTGGGCGCCCTAGATCTGTGTAATGATGGGTGGGAGAGACAGGTCTCAGTGTCGAGGAGGCATTGGTGGGCCATGTCTGCTAAGAGCCCGTGGTGGGCTAGGAAGTCCGCCCCCAGGAGAGGAATCCGTACGTCAGCGATGACAAAGGGCCTCAGGTTGTAGGTCCAGCCCAGGAACGCGATGGTCTTGGTCCTGGTGCCGTAGGAGGGGTTGGTGGGGGTTCTGTTGGCAGCTATGAAGGTGGTTGGGGCATCCAGGGTGCAGCTGTGATCCTCTGCCGACAGAGGGAACACCGACTACATGGCACGAGTGTCGACCAACATCCTGTGGACGGAGATGGTGTCCATGACGTAAAATCCTCTAGGGTGGGATTTGTTACTGCCGCTGCCAGGGAGAGCGGCGTTGGGGCGCCGCCTCCTTCGTCTCCTTGAAGGCGTGAAGGAGCAGGGCACTGCACTGCTTCGCCTCACTCCCGAACTTGTGGTGGAAGTGGCACCAGCTGGTGTCCGGCTGGCAGGGCTGCGGGGTTCTCCTCAGGAGAGCTGCATTGATCCCAGCCTCCTTGGACTTTCCTCCTGCGCAGGGGGCTGTAGGCTGACAGTGGGAAGGCGAGTCTCGCAGCCCGGGTAGCAGTGTACCAGGATGTGGGCCTGCTCCATCAGGCTCTCCATGTCCCGGTTGTCCGTTTAGGGATCTGGCTGCGTACATGTGGCAAGAGCTGGCGGAGAAGGAGCTGCTTCAGGAGGTCTACCTGCTTCCTGTGGCCTTGGGGTCCACCTCTGGCAGCAGTACCAGGTCCTGGAGCATATGCCTGGCTAGTCTTAGCCCCTCGGTGGTCACTGGGATGGCCACCAGGTCGAAGATGTGGACTGCCCTCTCGGGGACCTGGAGGGAGAAGGCCTGGATGAGCTGGGTCTTCAGCCTTTTGTAGGGCAGCTCACTGGGTTGGCATACCAACCACAGGGAGAGGCATTTAAATACATCTTCCAGGAAGGCTGCAGTGATGAGGTCCGCCTCAGCTCCCTCCCTGGTGATCCCGTGGATTCGGAACTGAGCTCCATGCAGTGTAGCCAGTCGGTGATGTTCTGTCTGGAGAAGGGCAACAGCTGGATGGAGTGGGGCTCCAATGGCGTTGCCTGGCGACGGGGTGAGCGAGAAACCACTTGAGGTGGGCATGGATCGAGCAGCAGGTCGGGGCGTTGAGGATCCTGAGAGGAGGGCAACAGGCAGCTCCCGATATTGAGGAGAGTTGTCCTAGTCTACCATCTCACACTTACGGTCGACAGATGTTGTAAATGGTGGGCTAAACCGTGAAAACAAATGGCAAACACTCCTGTAGGGGACATGTAGGCGAGGGACTAGAAGGGAGAGCTAGATAGAGGGGTAGCGGTAGTTTTAGTTTTGGATCTATTGTTTTCATGAAAAGCCATTCGAAGACAGCAGCTGCTGAGGGGAAGACGCCCGTGTAAGGATCTTGAATTATTTATGCTCCGTATTAAATTTGCATTTCTTTGTGCGTCCCCGAATACTCGAATACTCGAGAATTCTGGAAATGACAACTGGACACCTTGTCCGATAACTCGACCTCCCGTGTTACTATCTCTGCGGACCCATGGTCTCTAGACCGTGTAGCTTTCGGGAGGCCCTGACATAATTTCCAAAACTACATCTGGAACATGGAAACAAATTGATTGCATTAGATGTCAAAAGGGGGCTCAATTTGTCCTTGTACCTGAATAAGGACCCAATAGTTAATGGGCATTTTTAAAGGCCGGGCAATGTTCTCGTATTAATAATCATTTAACTTGTGTATAAAGCATTGTATTATTGATAAGGGGACACAAGCAAAGAATGGTATTCTCGGTGCAGTGGTTTGTTATTTTTCGCTATTAATTTTATTATTTAGAATCTAAAACTTTATATGGATGTTAAAGAAAACTTTGCTGGATACAGTTTTCCACAAAGCATTGTTGTAAAAAAGTTATCACTTGGTGAAATTGGAACCAGCCAGAGGAGAGAGATAAGCTCTGTGAAAAAGAGAGTTTATTAAGCTCTTAAAGTTAAAACTAAAAAAGCTGTAAACATTTGTAACATGGTCCGGTGAACAACTTTTTTTATAACATTGAAGAGTAAAAACCATCTGTGTTATTGAAGTATTACGTAACACAAATGCTTTTTTCACTATTAATTAGCAGATCTCGTACAGATTTCGCAGCCCAACCTCCCCTTCAGGTGGATGGAACTTTACTAAATGAGTCTGAAATTTTAACTAATCACATCTAACTTTCCAGAATCATCTAATGAAAGTTTCCGCACAAAAGGTAGTTTCGTAGGTATTGATCATATTGGACCACTGACAGATGGTCTCCTGTTTGTCACTTTTTCACAAGTTGTATTTCAACAAAGATCTTTCTCATTCACAACTGATACCTGATCCCCTTGACCTGACGAGAGCAACCAGATTCGCTGAACAGCAACACCAATTTGCAGTAAATCCGCCTCGCTGTTGAACTGGGGAACAACCTCAAAGAAGATGTCTTGCAATTGGAACTTCACAAGTTCATGCGAAGATGCAATGGATTACTACCCTAATATTATTTTCCTTGCATTCTAATACATTTTTATCTTTTTTTATATAAATGGGATCTCTCCTTTCTGTATTTCCCTTTCTTTCCTATTACTTCTTCCTAATGAACATATATACTTTGGAAGCTTTAATTTCAAGTCAATGGCTTCTGTCGAATTGGTCCATATGAATAGATTTCATCTTTGTATATAATAATAATAATAAAATAATAATAATAATAATACTAATAAATCATAATAATAAAAAATCAATAAAAATAAATAATAAATAAAATAAATAATTAAATAATTGGGAAAACATTCCAGGAAACCACAGCTCAATAGATAACTCAGCTGATGACTTTCCCTCTGTAAATGACGTCCTTGATTTTTTCAATACAATTATATTCTCGGTTAGTCTTCAATTAATACCTAGGACTCCACGAATATTCCATCCGCCGACCAGTCCTCAGGTGGACTCGTGCATGCCAGGAAACTCATAGACCTATGAAATCAGCTTTCACCAGATATCAAAGACAAAAATGTGAATATTACCTTTCGGAATTTCCAAAGGCAAGAGCTCATTTGTTCTGCATAGAAATTAGAAAGGCACAAAAGGAATCTGGGACAATTTCATATCATCTTTAAATTCAATAACACCTCTGACGTTTGGAAGAGAGGTAGAAAAAATAGCAGGAAGATTTACTTCTTGTCAATCTCCAGTTATCAGGATCACTGGCTGTCAAGTAGCAGATCCCCAGTGAGTGGCAAATGAGTTTGCTAATCATATTGCTAATGTTGCAAAGAAAAATAATGACAGTCTCTATTCTGCTCTAAGAAGGCTAATGGAACAGGTAGAAAATGACTTTAATACATCAAAGAATGCCCAATACAACATGGAGATATGGCTATAATGTAACCTGAGAGGGAATTTGCCACTTTTTATCATGGTGTTTTTTAAAGAAAGGTTTTTTCAGGTTCAAGTTGGAGCAACAATGTCAGATGTATTCAATTAACTTATACTCTGTTGGTGACCTTTCGATATCTATTGCAGCAACAAGGATGGCAGTGGATGAACTCCGACTTCAGCCCTTCAGCTATGCATTAATAATATTGTAAAATGGGCTAAGATGAATGGTTTTAGATTTTCAGATAGTAAATCTGTGCATACATGGGCAGAACATTCCAAGTATTGGTGAAACAATGTATCTTGGGTTGATTTTTTACAGCAAGATGACTTGGAGACCACATCTGAAATATATCAAGACAAAATGCCTGATGCTTGAAAGCAATGGCTGTGCTGGAAGTTCTTTCCCACACTTCGTGAGGTGACCGGCACCAACTAATGATGTTGAGACTATACAATACCTTGGTCTTTTCAAAACTGACTTATGGGTGTGAAGTATACACCAAACAAAAGCTTAATAGCCTCAAATTGCGTAATTCAATTCATCATGGAGGAGTAGGATTGGCTACAGGAGCATTTAAATCACCTAACACTGAGAGCATGCTCACAGATGCTGGTGAGACGCACTGTATCTTTAGTACCAACATCTGCTGGTTCGAAGCTGGTACAGATTTTAGAGGGTCCCTAAGTTCTTAACGAGCATTTGTATCAGAAATGGCAGGTATTGGCAATTCTATAAAAATCACCCCAAGCAACCCCCAACTATTTGCTTTTGGAGTAAAACTTATACCCACCAATTAAACATCACAAGGACAGCGATTTTACTAGCTGGGTATTCAGTTAACCACCCCTAGAACCTTCCAGAGGTAAAATCTGTCGATATTTTAATGCAACTGAAGCAGTATAAACAATCAATGAGGTAATAAAATCAGTACTTTGAGATCATTCCTCTTAACATAATAAGTCCATTGCAGTTTTCACAGATTGCTCAAAGTCAGATGCTGACATTGACTTTGGAGTGGCCTTCATTGATGTAGCAAAAAGCGGGAGATTGTGAAGTTTTGCATCTATTTTTTGCAAACAGAACTGCATGCAATTCTAAAAGTTTCTCTGAAGGCAAAAATTTTGTTTGTTAAACTCCAATAGAAAACTAGTCTTTACGATATTATACATACACACACACACACACACACACACACACACACACACATATATATATATATATATATATATATATATATATATATATATATATATATATATATATATATATCTATATATATATATGTGTGTGTGTGTGTGTGTGTGTGTGGTGAGTGTGTGTGTGTGTGTGTGTGTGATTCAAGAAGTGTTCTTCAGCCTTTAGAATATTTTAACTCTTTAAACCCAATGATTTCAGAGATATTGGAATGGCTGCTTTTACTGAAAAGAGGAAGTAAAGAAGTAAATTTTTGCTGGGATTTGGGGTTCTTGGGGACAAGGAAAACGGATCAACTTGCTAAGCCAGCAGTTACCTTCCCATAACCCAGAAGATACCTACTACCATATCAGGATGGATATCCTCTAGTAGTAGATCAAAAACGATGTCGGGAAGGCTAAGGATTGGAAATACGACTCACTCGTGGCTTCTTGATGTCAGGCGAAAATCCTGCATTCTATGATGACTGTATTGTGCCCTTGACTGTG
>NC_087200.1:74491512-74591512 GCF_015104395.2 Macrobrachium nipponense
AGTACAGACTTCTGTTACCGTGCCGGTAAACAGAAAGATGAAAGAGTCCAAGAGATGTCTCTGTTGAAATTCTCGCAATGTCGAAGGCGATGAATCGAGCGTCACAGCAGTAGATGGTCATTCATGTATGTGAGAATCCCCGTTTAATCAGAGACCTAAGTCCGTGATTGTTGGGCAGAGATACGGTTTTTCGTAGTCAATCAATGCAGGGGAGAGACATAAACGGACAGTGCATTTCGGAGAGCCAGATGGTACTGAGCTGCTATCGGGCAGTTCAATACACAGTAGCTCTCGCTGACTCGTCATCCTGAGTTGCCAGGTAATCCATTCCAAGAAGGAATGCGTTCGGCTAGAACCATCGAGCATAAAAAAATACGCTCGAGCAATTATATTTAGACGAAACGGATTTCGGTAAATACAAAGCTGAGTTGGTGTTGTCGTGACAATACCATAAGTATCTAAAATCGAAACTGGTAACTCCTGGGAGGTTCCAGGCAGTCCCGAGTTGCAGTTCAATTAGGATACTGGTCGTCTTGATCACAATCCGTAGAGTTAACTATGGTATGCGCCTACACTCCGGACAATTCAACTGCTTAACAGAATCATGTCGCGAGGGTAATATACGTAGTATATTTGTAGGTTTCTGTACAACAACCTCCATCCTAAATTCTTTTCCCTTCGAGGAATGAGAATAAGGATTAGAGATCGACAGCCTTTGTTCTCTAGTCAAGAGAGTGAAGGAGAAGTCTTCCCCAAAGGAAAGCTTCAATGGTGAACAGAATACCGAAGACGATAGTTCAAGCCAAACTGGATGTCCCCGTCCGTTCTTCTCTATTCCAGGGTTGGTCGCCTACTGTGAGATATTCTTCCTTCAGCAGCAGTGCTTCTTCCAAACGCTACAAATTCCAGGAATTCGAGCATTCGGCAAGGTTCCTGATCATCGTGGTAACAATTATTGGGGATTCTCGTCTAGCCCACTCTGGACCGTGGTTTCGCCTAAGTGTTTGGAGATCGTAAAAAACTCGAACACTCTGAAAGTGCTAGAAGTTCCGCAGAATTCTAAGCACGCAGTGAAACACCCCCCGAATTCGTCAAACGATCATCGGTTGGTGGTCCTCTCGATTCCCGTAGAAATCGAGGATGGGGCAGGATCCTTCCTCAACGGACGAACGACCGTCCCCCCCCCAACGTGGGATCCTACAGAGAACTCTCTGCAGGATCCCTCCCCTTTCCCTCATAGCCGTAAGGAGAGAGGGAATGGGGGAGGAATTGGATACTCGCTCACCTTCCCAGCGGAACTAGCAGTTGGAGAAGAGAGTAGGAGCAGCCATCACCTTGCGGCAATGGCCTTCCAGAGTCTGGGAAAACGTATCGTCAGGAGAAACGTTTTCCCCGAGGAGGGTTACGAACTCGCACTGTAGGTAAGGGTCTGCCGCCACTGTGAACGTCGTCTGGGTGGGGCTGATCGATACCTGAAAGGAGAGAGCCGATACCGTCCTCTGACACACGTAAAATCGCCGCTGTCGCAGAAGAGGAGGAGGAAGTAGCCTTTTCGGTCTGACAGACTTCAGCGAGCGGTCCTATCCAAAGACAAGAGACTTCACTTGGTCCAACAGAGTCGGCAAGCTGCGATCGCGGCAGACCCACCGTCTGGTTTGGGTTCCTTCTTGGACCCCAAAACGACTCGAGCCGGGATGTGGCTCGGATGGTGGGAGTGGCGATCCTTCCCCAAGGTCGTCGTACTGACGAATCAGCACAATAACCTCGGCAAAGTTCCTCTGGATCCCTGGAGTGACTGCATCTTGCGGAGTAGGACCGTCAAGCCCCTCGAACAAGAGCATATCCCGAGAACCTCCCCCTTCAGGAGGGGGAAGAGCGACAGACACCTCTCGGTCTCCTCCTGCCACTTGCGCGTACGTCCTGGTCGGTCCAAAGATCGTGCCTGGTACGTACGGCGTTGTGACGGGATCGTGCGGGGCACGCCCCTCACGATCACTCCTCTGTGCCTCGCTCTTCCTGGTGTAAACCGAGGAAGTTGAAGGTACGGGAGAGGAAGACCTGACGCTCCCCTTCCACTCGCTGGTAGAACCAGCGGGCTTGGAGGGCTGCAGGCGATCACCAACCCATGGTGGGGATCAAGCTGCAGGCCTAGTCAAGCCGTTTCACTGGGGAGAACGGCTGGACCAAGAACAGCGACCCCGATCTCGTGTGTCAGAGGAGCTGCTGCTGGTTGCCCTACCCGTCCGTTCCCTGTGGGAGCGGCGGTCAGGCGACCTGCAGAGACCACTGTCACGGTAAGACCGGTGCTTGTCCTCACGGCGCGTCGAAGCCACGGCGCCGGCGATCAGGGGGACCTCTTCCTAGCCACAGCCCGTGGCCGGTCAGAGACCATCACATCAACCCGGGTAGCCGGCTGGTCGCTGCGAGAGTGAGAGCTGGCCTGGTGAGAGTCGCCTGAGCGGCTCTCACCAGCCTTCTGCTCCGTGCCGTGAACCTGGCGCCGAGCGAGCTCTGGCGTCTGGTTCTTGGCTGCACGGCCACCGGCAGGTGACCGTACACTCGGTACCTCTCGTGAACGAGAGGCCGAGACGGTACCTGGTGTAGCAGCAGAGCCCCTGACACCAGGCGAGGAAGTACCGGTGTTGGCCGGTACCCCTCTGGTTCCCGTAGTCTTCCTTGCGGAAGAAGAGATGGGCCCCGCTCCCGAAGGAGCAGGAGGATCAGCAGAAGAACCCCCCGTCCCACCGGAGTGAGACGGGCCCTGAGAAGCTCCCGAGGGAGACTTCTTAGGAGGGGAGGAGCCAGCCTCCTTCTTCCTCGGCTGTGAAGCCTTGGAAGTCGAAGAGGCGGCAGCCGACGACGATGAAGATGATGAAGACGACGACGACACCTTCCTCCTCTTCCTCTTCTTCTTCGTCAGCTTCCTCAGGACAGACGTTAAGGCACGCCCTGCAGACGCAAAGACGCCCACACCTGACCAAGGTCATCCCTCATGGCAGAAGCACCTGCGGAAGCAACAGTCGGGTGATTAGGGGCGCGAGAGGGGGGGGGGGGGGGGGGGAGCCCCACCCCGAGCGAAAGGAAGACCCCGAATACATTTGTACGTCAGGGCACCAAGCACCCTCCTCCACGCTCGACAGATCGGGCGAGGAGAAGGACCCTGGATATCCCCCCCCCCCCAAAAGGGAAGGTGCCATCCGTGCTGGGAGCTGAGTAGGGGGGGGGGGGGGCAGGAAAGAAGACGAAGAATCGGATACCAAGGGAGTTGCGGGAGAACTTTCCGACGACTTCTTGGCAGGCCTTCGCTTCCCCTACCCCTGCACAGCACCCACTGCACCCATAACTAATACACGGCACGGCCCGAGAGCAATCGTGCCCTCAGCACCGAGCGCAAGGGCATAAGGATCAATTTCCGGGTATGAGGGGAATCTTGATCCAATATGAATATTGATGCAATCAATAATAATAATATATGAAAATGAAAAAGAATCCTGCATTTACGATTCACTTTCACACAACAAGGGCTCGGGCCGTGAGCATTCGCGCCCTCGGCACCGAGCACAAGGGGTAAGGGTCAATTCCCGGTTATGAGCAGAAAAATTTTTCCAATAATGAATATTGGAGACCTAGCTGATACTGAGCTGCTATCAGGCAGTTTCAATACGCAGTAGCTCTCGGTGACTCGTCATCCTGAGTTGCCAGGTAAATCCATTATTCCACGAAGGAATGCGTTCGGCTAGAACCATCGAGCATAAAGAATACGCTCGAGCAATTATATTTAACCGAAACGGATTCTGTAAATACAAAAGCTGATTTGGTGTTGTCGTGACAATACCAAGTATCTAAAAATCGAAACTGATAACTGCTGGGAGGTTGCAGGCAACCCCGAGTTGCAGTTCAATTAAGATACAATTCGTCTTCGGTCACAAACGTAGAGTTAACTACGGTATGGCGCCTAACCCCCCCCCCCGGACAATTCAACTGTTTTCAAGAATCATGTCGCGAGGGTAATATACGTAGTATATTTGTAGGTTCTGTACCACGACCTCCATCCTAAATTCTTTTCCTCTCGAGGAATGAGAATAAGGATTGGAGATCGACCGCCTTCCGTTCTCTAGTCAAGAGAGTGAAGGAGAAGTCTTTCCCAAAGGAAAGCTTCAATGATGAACAGAATACCGAAGACGATAGTTCAAGCCAAACTGGAAGTTCCCTGTCCGTTTTCTTCTATTCCAGGTTATCGCCTACTGTGAGATACTCTTCTTTCAGCAGCAGTCCTTCTTCCAAATGCTGAAATTACAGGAAATTCGAGCATAAGCGAGGTTCCCGATTATCGTGTAACAATTATCGGGATTCTCGCTCACTTTGGACCGTGGTCTCGCCTAAGTGTTTGGAGATCGTAAAAACTCGAACACTCTGAGTGCGCTAGAAATTCCCGTATAATTCTAAGCACTCTGCTGCAAACCCCCAACCGAATTCGTCAAACGATATCGGCTGGTGGTCCTCTCGATTCCCGTAGAAATCGAGAAAGGGGCAGGATCCCTCCTCAACGACCGGGGCTTACGTCAGGTAGGACCCGAAGGTCCCCCCGGTAGCGCAGCCCTAACGTGGGATCTTACAGAGAAATCTCTGTAGGATCCCTCCCCTTTCCCTCGTAGCCGTAAGGAGAGAGGGAATGGGGGAGGAATTGGATACTGGCTCGCCTTCCCAGCGGAACTAGCAGTTGGAGAAGAAAAGGAGCAGCCATCGCCTTACGGCGATGGCCTCTCAGAGCCTGGCAAAACGTCTCGTCAGGAGAAACGTTTTTCCCGAGGAGGGTTACGAACTCATACTGTAGGTAAGGGTCTGCCGCCACTGTGAACGTCGTCTGGGTGGGGCTGATCGACACCGGACAGAGAGTGCCGATACCGTCCTCCGACTCATTCCAGTCCTCGTCGAGGTCGAAACCTCTCAGGAGGACCGAAGGGGTATTCAAATACGGTGTCCGAAGACACGTAGAAACGCCTCTGTCGCAGTAGAGGAGGTGAAGTAGCTTGTTCGACCGGCCAGAACTGAGAGAGCCTTCTTGTCCGGAGACGAGAGACTACCTGGTTCAACACAGTCGGCAAGCTCCGATCGCGGCAGACCCACCGTCGATTTGGGTTCCCTCTCTCGGGCCCCAAAACGACTCGAGCCGAGACGTGGCTCTGCTGGTGGGAGCGGCGATCCTTCCCCGAGGTCGTTGTTGTCTGACGAATCAGCGCCATAACCTCGGCAAAGTTCCTCTGGATCTCGGAAGTCACAGCATCTTGCAGAGTGGGACCGTTAAGCCCTTCGAACAAGAGCATATTCCGAGAACCTTCATCCTAAGGAAGGGGGAACAGCGACAGCCCTCTCGGTCTTCTCCATCCACTTGCGCATACGTCCTGGCCGGTCCAAGAACCGTGCCTGGCACGTAGGGCGTCGTGGTGGGATCATGAGGGGCGCACCCCTCACGATCACTCCTCAATACCTAGCTCCTCCCGGTGTAACCCGAGGAGGTTGAAGGTACAGGAGAGGCAGACCTGACGCTCCGTCCTCGCTCGCTGGCAGAACCAGCAGGCTTGGAGGGCTGCAGGCGATCGTCAACAACCGCGGTGGCGATCGAGCTGCAGGCCTGGTCGAACCGTCCTCGCTGTGGAGAACGGCTGGACTGAGCACAGCGGCCCGATCTCGAGTGTCAGAAGAGCTGGTGCTGGTTGCCGTACCCGATCGCATCTCTGTGAGAGCGACGGTCAGGCGCACCTGCAGGCTCCACTGTCACAGTGAGACCGGTGCTTGTCCTCACGGCACGTAACGTCGCTGGTTCCAGCCGTGGCTGGCACCGGCGAACGGGAGGACCTCTTCCCAGCCTCAGCCCGTGGCCGGTCCGTGGACCGTCACGTTCCCCGGGTAGCCAGCTGGTGGCGCCGCGAGAGCGAGAGCTGGTCTGGCGAGAGTCGCGTGAGCGGCTGTCACCATCTTCCGCCCCGTGCCGTGAACCTGACGCTAAGCGAGCTCAGAGGTCTGGTTCCTGGCTGCACGGTCGCTGGTAGGCGACAGTACACTCGGTACCTCCCGCGAACGAGAGGCCGAGACGGACCCTGATGCAGTGGCAGAACCACTGACACCAGGCGAGGAAGTACCGGTGTTAGCCGGTACCCCTCTGGTCCCCGTAGTCTTCTTCCTTGCGGAAGAAGAGATGGGCCCGCTCCCGAAGGAGCAGGAGGACCAGCGGAAGGAAGAACCTCCCGTCCCACCGAGGTGGAGACGGGTCCCGAGAAGCTCCCGAGAGACTTCTTTGGAGGGAGGAGGCAACCTTCTTCTTCCTCGGGTGTGAAGCCTTAGAAGTCGAAGGGGAAGAGGCGGCAGCTGACGACGATGAAGAAGATGAAGACGACGACGACGACACCTTCCTCCTCTTCTTCGTCAGCTTCCTCAGGACAGACGTAAGATCTGCCATCCAGGGCGGAGCCGGGGCTGCTGTAGCCGAAGCCACAGGGCCCGGACGCACCTGTACAGACAGACCATAGTCTGGGTAGTACCACCACGAACAGGGACGACGTCAGCAGGTATGGGCATCTCAGGAACAGCAGGGCACAGCCAGCACAGCATCGGTAGGGACAGCCAGCGCAGCAACAGCAGGGACAGCCAGCGCAGCAACGGCAGGGACAGCCAGCCGCAGCAACATGCATGGACAGTCAGCCCAGAATCGGCAGGTACGGCAGGCAGCACCGGAAACACAGGAAGTGGAGCAGCAGCCAGCAACATCCTGGTACCGGCGCAGGTCCAGGGGCGAGCTCTAGGGCAGCGGAAGTGTGGTCGCGGCAGCGCGGCAACCACGAGGCGGCGGCGGCACGCCCCCCTCTCGGTACGGTGAACGGCACTTCACAGCGGCTGTAGGCAAGACTGTTACCACGTGGAGGCGAGTACACCAGGTGAGGAGGGACGTCGTCACCTGGAGCGTGGTCACCACTCCATGGGTGACCGCAGTAGGCCCAGACATAGAACCGCAGCCCCTGGAACACTAGCACGCCCTGCAAATGGAAGGACGCCCATACCTCACCAAGGTCCACCCTCGTGGCAGTAGCACCTGCGGAAATAACAGTAGTAGTGATTAGTGGGGGGAAGTCCCTCGCGCGGGGGGTGAGCCCCACACCGAACGAGTGGAAGACCCCCGAATACAATTGTACATCGGGCACCGAGCGCCCTCCCCCGCGCTCGACGGATCGGGCGAGGAGAAGAAAAAAACACAGATAACCTCCCCCCCCGAAGGCCATCTGTGGGAGCTGAGTGTGGTTCTCGTTCCCCACCCCCGCACGAGCACCCATGTACCCAACAATAATAATAAGAGCCCGAGAGCAATCGTGCCCTCGGCCCGAATGCAAGGGCATAAGGATCAATTCCTGACTGAGCGGAACTTGAACCAAATAAATATTGATGCAATCAATAATAAAAGGAATAAAATGAAAAAGAATCTTGCATTACGATTCACTTCACAATGATAAGGGCTCGGATCGAGCGCATTTGCGCCCTCGGTACCGAGCACAAGGGTTAAAAAGGATCCATTCCCGATTATGAACGGAACCTTGATCCATAATGAATGATGCAATCAAAATATATATGAAATGAAAAAGAATACTGCGCTTGTGATTTCACTTTCATACAAATAAAGGGAAAAAGGGGAAGGATCAATTCCCGGGAAATAGCGGAAACATTGATCCAAGTAAATAATGCAATCTCAATAACAAAAATATGAAAACTGAAAAAGAACTGCACTTGCGATTTCACTTCATTCAAATAAAAAGGGGAAAGGATCAATTTCCGGGTAAGATCGGAAATTGATCCAAAATGAGTATTGCTACAATCAAAATAAATATATGAAAAAATGAAATAAAAAGAATACTGTACTTGCGATTCCACTTCCATACAGAATAAGTTTTCGTGCCGAGCGCATTCGCTCGGCAACGAGCATACAGGTCAAAAAAAAAAATATAAATGAAAAGGGCACTTACTTACGATTTTCATCTACACATTTCCAACCAAAATATAAGCTCGGAGCGAGCGCCCTCTCCCGCCCTCGGCACCAGCATACACAATACGAGGATCATTTCAGGGGAAAATGAATTCCCGCACTTACGCCTTCAGACCCGGCACTCGGGTAATCGGAGGGCGTGGAGAAACCAAGATCCTTTAATTCGCCAATTGAATTCAATGGAAATAAATATGAAATGATTGTACTTACAATTCAGTTTCACTAGATAAATAGAAAAAGAAAAAAAACAACCATGCGAAAGCAACGACGATGAAGCGGGCAGAGAGCGACGATACACGTCTACACGCCAGCAGGCCGAAAGCAAAAGTGATTTGTTTACCTCCCAGTCGCGCGCGCGCGCCTGTCGGACAAGCAGTTAACTACCGAACCCCTTGTTCGAAAGCTTACGACCTATCCAGCTGCCGCTAGTACCTTCCTATTGTAAAAGGACCGAAGGTTTGTATGCCGTGTCGGAACAAATAAAAGGTTAAGGATCAATTCCTGGGTAAGAGCGGAAACCTTGATCCGTAATGAAAATTGATGCAATCAAAATAATATATGAAAATGAAAATGAATACTGCACTTGCGAATTCACTTTCACACAAAATAAAGGGCTCGTGCTAAGAGCATTCACGCCCTCGGCACCAAGCGCACAGGGCAAAAATATAAATGAAAAATGAAAAAGTACTGCACGTACAATTTTCCTTTCACCCAAAAATACACGGCTCGGCGCTCCCGCCCTCGGCACCGAGCACAAAGGACCTGGGGATCGATCTCAAGAAAACTCTAATTTTTCCACATTTACGCCCCTCAACCCCGGGCACAGTCGTCGGGTAATAGGAGGCGCCTCGCGAGATTACATCGATCCTTGATCCATAATCATGAATAAACAAAGTGTATATGAAAAATGGATATGCGTACTTACAGTTCACTTTTACACACACACAAATAGTAAGAGAAAACACAAATATTCTGAAAGCACACGACGATGAAGCAGGCAGAGAGCGATGAAGAGCACGTCTACACACCAGCAAGCCGAAAGCAAAAGTGATTCTTCACCTCCCAGTCGCGCGGCGCACGCACTGTCAGACAAGCCGTTAACTACTGAACCCCTTGTTCGAAAGCTTACGACCTATCCAGCTGCCGCTAGTAACCTTCCTATTGTAAAAGGACCGAAAGGTTTGTATCCCGTGTCGGAACAATACCTTATTATAGAATCTTACGACAGAGTTCCAGCTGGCGCTGAAAGTATGTAATTCCTTATGTAAAGGACCGATGGTTTGTATAACATGTAAGAACAACTATTTGTTTCGTTAACAGAGTGGGGGGAAATATTTGTGTAAAAAAAGTATGTGATTCCGTTCGCTTTTTTCACTTGACTTCATCGTAACACGAGCTGTATGTTATCTTTTATCTGCGTGAAACAACAGTCAAATGAGTTCTTTATAGCCAAGTAGTTTTGATTAAAATTATTTTCTCTCAATTTTAACTATGGTTGTGTTGATGGCATAAGTTTACGGTAGTTTTATCCTTGTTGATGGCGTACAATAATAGTCATTAGCAGCTTGAACAGTTTTCTCAGCTTCAGCTACAACTTGGGTTTAAATTTAACAGTATATTTCCTTGCTGATCTTTGATCTATAGCAAATAAGGTTATTACATAAAATATATCAGTTCTATTCTACATAACGTCATTTATAACATAACTACAGCAATTGCTTACTAAAATACGATGGTTGAATTACAAGCCAAATGGATGTTGTTATCCAATTCGGTTGTATTTAGCATAAAAGTGGTTTCTCGTTCAATTGTTCATGACTTTACACATTTACGCAATGAGTATGTAAAGTTAAAACAACACTTTCATTAATCTCTTTTGCTGTTTTTGAACTTATTTAACTAGAAGGTGGGTTTGCTTTGGCCTGCCTTTTAAAATGTTAAGGAAATATGACAAACAAGAGTCATTACCCTTAAAAAGTGCTGGTTGTGCTGATGCTGGACCTGTGTGCCAACTAGCGGCTGTCTCCCGAAGCACAACTCCTATATCAGAATTCCACTTGTATCTCAGACGAAAAAAATGGATCGAGTCAGAGCTCGTATCTCAAACAATTCATATGTTGGGCTGCTTGTATCTCATGGTATTACTGTAGTAGTTAACCCTCCACAGAGGAGAGACAATATTATGGCGAACAGAATCTCGCAAAGAAGGCAAAACTCTGCCCCTCCATAAAATGAGTTGCCTGGCAGTGCATTCCATGCTAGAATGCATTTAGCTTATAGAACTATTGAGTGCAATACAGATACACTCAAGCACCTACATGTTAACCACAACGAGAGGGAAAGAAACCCTCTTGTTCGGTGATAATGCCATCCCTGTGGTGCTATTGATAAACAATACCACTAGTCATCTCAAAATCAAAACTGGAAGCTCTTGGGAGGCCCAAATGGCAGTCCAAAGTTTCAGGCTAATTAGGAGAATGTACGTTGTGTGTCGGTCACATACCAGAAGAACCAACTTACAGGTGTGTGCCTATTATTTGGACGGTGCAAATGTTAACACATGCATGTCGCTAGGATAATGTACTAGTATATGTTCCTGTTAATCGAGTGCCAGCCTAATTCCTCTTCATTCAAGAGACAAGAATAAGGACTGGGAGCAGACCTCCTTCATTCTGTAATGAAGAGAGCAAAAGTGAAGCTGTCCCAAAGGGAGGCTTCTACAGTGATAACAGGACACTAAAGATGACTAGTTCATGCCAAACTGTGTTTGCCCAAACAGGAGCATCAGAGAGGTGGTGTTCCTCTCTTGTATTCAAACTTTGGGGAGTAGATCCCATAGAGTTCCTCTTATTCCCTTACTCATTCCGGTGTAACCCAGGAATTAGAAAGGAAAAAAGAGAGGATGATTGACTGTTCCTGCCCGCTCTTCTTTGAACTTGCAGTGTTCTCATTCTGCCAAATGAAGCATTCTTTTCCTACAACTGTTTTGTTCACACAAAAGAGAGCTAAAGTTCAACAGAGTTGAATGCAGCAAAAAGTGGTGAGAACTTGCCACTTCTTGCTATGCATTTATCTACTCCATGATCGAACCTCACAAGAGATCCTCCTCACTGCTTCTCCAGATGCCTTGTTCCAAGGGACAGCAACATCGACCTTGGCACCTGAAGAATAGCCATTCCTGGCTTTCACAAGTGGGTCTCAGTCAGCCCTTCTCTCACCCTGCGCTACTGTCATGATGGAGGGAAGACTACCCATCACTGAAATTATGATAAACTACCAGTCAGCAAGAGCTCACAAGCATACATCTTGTCTCAAAGACAGCCACAAGTACGTTGGAGTGTTTACATCCAGGCAGGTGGGTCTTCCTGCCTACTGGGTGGTAGTTACTGCCTAACCACCTTGTTAAAGATTTTAATAGCCGCAATCCAAGCTATGACACTTGTAATCTCTATTGTAAACGACCGAGGGTTTGTATATCAAATAGGAACAATCCAGGCAGCAAAACATGACCTCTTTACTCCTCACAAAGTAGGTGTTTTCTCCTAAATTATGAAATGATGGCATAATTCCAGTGCTTTTTCGGGAAGTGGCCGCAGTCCAGGATTGGTGACCACTATGTCGCCACTCAGTCATTTACCCTAGTACCTGCAAAAATTTCATCAGAGCACAAAAAACGCAGCATCTAAAAAGGTGCTCTAACACACCCTAGGTAGTTTACAATTTACCAGGGGCAACTGCGCAATAACCAAATCTCTCCACATAGGTAAGTAGTTTGACCGCAACCCGACCACGCGACCCAGGTGGGATTCTCTTGGTTAGAATGGTACATTATTGATAACTAGAGGTTAGGAGTAAAATTTCATCCCCTGTAACCCGTGCCAAGTGCACGCAGAGCAAAAATTCCCACTTGCCAGAACATACATACATGCCAGGAACCTTTCAAAATGAGGATATAAGGCGCGAAGAGCCATTCTGCCACACTGAAAAATGAATCAGGAATTTGCAAAAAATTATCACTAAAATTTTTCATTAGTTTTCATCTCATCGCCATTTTTGTTGTGCATCCCTCCGCCATCTGGTGGTGGGCTATGACTAAAAAACTGGTTGAAGATATAGGGTTGCCCTGGTAAACTGTAGCCGCTGGTAAGGTATTTCTACAGAAGCAGTCAGCACGGACGGCAAGGAACGTAACCGCGGATATGACATCTACTAGGGATTGGGGCGTCCCAATGTATTTAGCCGTGTTTAGTACTGGCCCGTGGGGGGTTAATTACAGTCGTCCGAATAAACATTACTTAAAATTCTTGTTCAGTAGGTAAAACTGCATAGAAAAACCCCAACTGCCATAGTCTAGGCCGCCGCGGATAAGTACCCGGTAAATCTAGAGTACCTATCTGCGGCGGCCCAGACTATGGCAGTTGCAGTTTTTCTATGCAGTTTTACCTACTGAACAAGAATTTTAAGTAATATTTATTGGGACGACTGTAATTAACCCACAGGGACCAGTACTAAACACAGCGAAATAATTGGACGCCCCAATCCTTGGTAGACCGTAGATGTCGTATCCGCGGTTACGTTTCTTGCAGGGTAATTCTAAAGAATAGTTCTGCACGAACTGCAAGGAACGATACGCGGATACGACATCCACTAGGGATTGTGGCATCCAGTGTATTTCTCCGTTTTTAGTACTGGCCCCTGGGGGTTAATTACAGTCGTCCAAATAAATATTATTTTAAATTCTTGTTCAGTAAGTAAAATAACATAGGAAAACGTCATTGCCATAGTCTAGGCCACCGCGGATTGCTTCTGTAGAAATACCAAGTACCCTAGATCTACCGCTGGTAATTCTAAAGAATAGTTCCACACAGACTGCAAGGAACGTAACAGCGAATACAACATCCAATAGGGTTTGGGGCATCCAATGTGTTTTGTCGTGTTTAGTACTGGCCCCTGGAGGTTACTTACAGTCGTTCGAACAAATATTACTTAAAATTCTTGCTCAGGAGGTAAAACTGCATAGAAAAACCGCAACTGCCATAGTCGAGGCCGCAGTGGAACAGTAATACAGATTTACTAACTCCTCTCCTAGCCTAACTAAACTTAGGCCTAGGGTGACTGATCTATACCTAGGCAGGCCTAACCTATCTTAAAATAGTAAAATAGCTTTGGCCTATCAAAATGCAAAGTAGTACAAGGTAAGTAGGAAGGGGGTCACTCGCATGGTCACCCTACCCAAAAACAGTATCAACTACCAAAAACACCAATTAGGCCTATAGCAACCCAAATACTAAAGGACTGTATTCCAAAGAAATAGCTCCCTGATGAGGAGTTACCTACTAGGTAGCTAGGCTTACCTAGATAGCCTATATCTGTGATTGAAATCCTACTGGGTAGCCCTATACCGTGCCTCTCTGGATTTTTGGTAGAAATGGTAACACCACAAGCATAAACAGAAACATAAGCATACACAAGGCGGTAAATTTTTAGTTTCAGCCAAATTTTGGAAAAATGTTAATAAAAATATATTTGTTGCATCAGAAATAGTGTGATTTCAATTAATTTACGTTTATTTTGACTGCAAACCAACCGATTAGAGATTTACTATGTTATACCCTTAGTTCATCCACCAATTATGGGGGACACCCTTTGGGAACCGGGGTTTTGGTGGTGGGGGAAGGGGGGGAGGGTGTTGGGGCATTGAATGATATTTGCAATAAATGAATAATTGATGTTCCAGCACCCCTCCCCCATACCCCTAACTAGGCCTACCGGGGGGGGGGGGAGGGGGGTAGGCCCCCCAGCGACCCCCCCTTAATTAAAGCCACAGTAATTTCAGGGCACCAACACCGAAACCTAACAAACCCACCTAAAACATAGGGGCCCTGTACCCCTACCTATGGTTCCTAGCGGGGGGCTCCGCCCCCCTGCGACCCCCCCCCCCTTAAGGCCACAGTGATTTTCGGGGCACTACCGAACCTACCTAGGGGCAACCACCATAACCTTACTAGGGCCCTGTACCTACCTAGGCCTAGCGCGGGGGGGGCCGCCCCCCTGCCGACCCCCCACCCCCCCCTTAAGGCCACTACCTAACATCCATCAAACCAAATCCAAAGTGATGGTACTGCTGTATACATCGTTATACTACCACCATTATAATATACTCTATAAATTAATGAAGCTTACCTTAAACTGTTGGTTGATAAAAATGTGCTGGTGCTTTGAGGGAAAACGTGAAGCCGTTGCAAGGTTCCCTGACATGCAACTTAAAGTAGAAGTGGCCAGGTACCCGACGACCACATTGCACTGCAAACAATCGGTAGGAAATCGAAGGTCTGTCAAAATTAATGCCAGAAGGGCCAGCCACTACCTCTGCCATAGGTACAGAGACAAAATGCCGTTTTTTGCTTCATTATTCGAGTATTCAGTCAAACAAGGATACCAGTGGACACTAGACAGGTAACTGTATTACTCCGCTGAAATGCTAGTGAAACTTAGTTTTCGATTCAAGTCATTCGTAATTGGTTATGAAACCCATGACATCATAACGATGTCACACCTCTCAGCCAATAATGAGTAACTGGAACTGCTTTTGTTTGCGTAAGAAAGTAAGTTAGAGGGCTCATTAAAAGTAAACATTACCGTAGAGGAAACACTTCTCCCGACTTAGGAAAATTTCGAGGTAAAAACTTAATCTTTTTTTTTTTCTCTGTAAGTATGCATTAGGCGACAATAATGTATTGAGAAGAAGTGTTTTGTTATCACGTGCTTTACTCGGGAAAAATATCAATATAATAGATTTCCCATAATGGTTGAAACTAAAACTTTACCCACAAGGCATAAAAGACTGGCGGGTACCAGGAAGCTGTGGGAGTTTCCTGTTTCACCTTAGCTAGCTAATACCTAACTAGGCCTAGCCTATTAGGTACACAAAGTTTACTTACTTCTCAAGATGGCTGGTCACACTATGAACGTGAAGATATCCACAGTAATCATATAGCTACCTATGACATACTAGTTCACAGAACGTAAAGCTGAACTACTGTCGAGGTCTAAGTAGCTTAGGATCAGGTAGGTTAAGCCTAGGCTTAAAATGTTCAAGGACGTCCAGCCTAATAGTAGTAGGCTACCTAGGTATACAAAAACAGCAGACCTGATAACCATAATCTCACAAATTATATAGCTATTACTACGTTTTATCAGGAAAAGACGTTGGACGGCAATGCATCACTGATCAACTAAGGGGGAAAATATGCAAGTTGAGCGAGGTGACGTTGATGATGATTGATCAACTAAGGGGAAAAAATATGCAAGTTGAACGCGGTAACGTTATTTTCGGAATCGATGGAATCTATGGCTGCATGCAATGACTACTGCCTCGCAGGGTTGCCGCCAGGGTTCCCAGATGACAACACTGCCAACCAGCCAAAGTCTACCATAAAACCAGCCAAAATCCCGCCAAATGGAAATCCAAACCAGCCCAAATAACCGCCAAATATATGTGCGTTATATTTACCTTTATAAATGCATATTTTTTTTATCATATATATGCTTGTATGACGGCATCATAGTTTTAGTTACATAATATAAACTAATATAAGAATACAGGAAAAATAATTTTTTTTTTGCTTTTATATTGACAAATGAAGGGAGGTGACAGACAATCCTCTTAATCCCGTGACCAGTGGTCACTTTCCATATCCATCCACAACGAAATGGTAGGCCGCTCAAAAAATAAATAAATAATATTAAAACATGCTAAATCTACCACCTTATTAACTCTTTTTTCCTCAATAGTTTGAAACGGGTTTAAGAAAATATGGCATCTGCGCTAATGCCCATTTATCAGTCCTCGCTTTTTGTAGCTGTTGCGGTCGTCTGGTGTGTGTGTGATGTTTTTTTAATTCTATCTACATATTTTGCTTAAATGTTACCAAGTTTTCACTGAAAACCTATTCAAATTCCCCAGATTTTCCTGAAAACCTTTAAAAATTCCCAATCTGGGGACAAATTCCCCAAAAGTGGGATCAGTGTTTAGCTCAAATAGCAAGTTTCTGAAAACCAGCCAAAAAACCACTAACCAGCCAAAGTGAATTTTTACCCACCAAATTAGAAAAAAACCAGCCAAATTTGGTGGGAAACCGCCAAATCTGGGAACCCTGGTTGCCGCGAAGTCCGCACGTCCCACCCGAGAAACTAGCTCCGCACCGGGAGGTGGAGTGTTAATTGCCAAGCAATGTTATGTTGCTACACTAACTAGACGAAATAGTCACCCTGGTTATATTATATTAACCGTATCTTTTCCAGTATATGAGTTGGGTTTACTAATTAAACCTTTTTAGAGTTAGATTTTCCCCTTTCCGAAATTCAGGTGCCTCATATATTTTGAAACATTACGTAACTTTAATGATAGTCAAATTTAGAATCGAACGAGATACGCGGACAATGTTCAGTCTTGAAAGCTGTTTATTACATTCGAGATATATATATATATATATATATATATATATATATATATATATATATATATGTGTGTGTGTGTGTGTGTGTGTGTGTGTGTGTGTGTGTGTGTGTGTGTGTGTGTGTGTGATGTGTGTGTGTGTGATTACTGTTTTATATTTATGATTGTTGTATATGATTTGATGCGTAAATTAGGCTACAAAGTGAATAACAGGGCAAGTAAATTTATTCATAAACGTTTTCAGCAAAAAGTGGGAAGTTACAAAAACTGCACTAAAATGTATTTCTTTACTAAAACGGTTGGTTTTGCATTCATTTCTTTGCGTTCATCACAGAGTAATTAAGTTGACAAGCTCCATAAATCCTTCTATATTCATAAGTAGTTTATGCTTTCTTTTCTTTTTTAAGCCACATTTGTCACTTTAGGTAATATGCTGTATGTTAAATCAAACGTTGGCTGAAGTATTAATGATAATAAACAACCTGAAATATAACATAGGTCTAGGCTTAAAATCAATGCCATAAACATTGTAAACTGACAAAAACGATATGAAACATGTAGGTCTATATGCCACCTTTTATGATCCGGATATTTTGAAATGAGATATTTCCCCAATAGAATGGACAGCATATTATGCATGATTTATGGTATACATGTGCCAATCCTAAGCCAAACGAATGCCCTATTCAGGGCTATGAGTTTCAAAAAATTGGAAAAGAGCACATCATAATTGGTACTTTTTTTTATCAATAAGCTACATTAATATAAAGAAAATCCACGATTATAATACACCACTTTCTAGCATACTGATATCGAAACTTATTCGGTTATAATCAGTTCAATCACTTCAAATAATGAAATTGCCTAATACATATTTGCAGTTGTTTTCTCAAAAAAATAAATAAAAACTCGTTACACATGACTAAGTTTACTTTAATTAAAGACAGTCTTCACCCTAAGATTTCACAAATTAACCAAATTTTACTAACCTACAATATATATATATATATATATATATATATATATATATATATATGTATGTATGTATGTATATATATAATTACAACGGCAAATTGAAGATTGCTGGACCTAAAGAACTAAAGAATGAATGCAGTGGGTTACGTCATCTGCTGTTGACAAAATCGGTTCTTAAATGAAAATCGTATATGATCGTATCTGATATTGGCTCACGAACACTCGAGACTAGTGAAAATGTTTAATTTTTCAAGAATATTAGTATTTTCAAAATATATAATTTCAATCATTTTTTTTATTAATGAAAAATTTTTTAAAAAGCATATATACTATGCGGACCTACAGCGCCGCATACGTGAGGAGTGCAGACCTCAGCTCTGCATTCAATGCCTCCCCCTCGAATCCTCTCCGCACTTTTGGTCATTTCTCCGCGCTTTGGCAACACTGAGTCTGCCTGCTACTAATTACGGATAATGCATCATTGGAATAGTGACCTGAACAGA
The DNA here is from genome assembly GCF_015104395.2 of Macrobrachium nipponense. NCBI lineage: Eukaryota > Metazoa > Arthropoda > Malacostraca > Decapoda > Palaemonidae > Macrobrachium > Macrobrachium nipponense. The sequence continues at coordinate 74,509,478 of NC_087200.1, forward strand.
CTTGTAAAAACTCTCCAGAATAATATGACAATTTATTTATTGGCTTTCAGGTAATTATTAGATTTCATAAAATTACCTCGAATCGGACCTAGTAATATCTACATCCATTACAATTTTGTTAGATTTAATTAAATAAATACAACATGGGTATCTTCTTCTTGTGCGGTTAACAAATTAATAACCACAGGGATGTTCAACAAAGCTAAAAGATTACCTTATAATAATAATAATAATAATAATAATTAATAATAATAATAATAATGTGGCATCGTGGCAGAGTGGGTTAGGTCGTCAATGGACTGGTTAAGCAACACTGGGTTGGTCAGTCGTTGAATGGGTAACCACTCTCCTCGGCGTTTTTCCGTGGGAAAGGATCTTTACCATAATTTTCCTCAGTCTACTCAGCTGTAAATGAGCACCTATCTCTGATGGGGTAGGGTCCAGCTATGGGTTAAATAGCAAAACTCAGCAATGATGTTAAGAAATGAAGGAATAAACGACAATAACGTAAATGGAACCTCTGGCAACAGAGGAGCTTTGTCCGGCAGCCAGGTATTCAACCCAATTGAAGGGAAGACGGTCAGGTACTTGGAGGTCGTCATCCAGCAACTGACCACCACAACGACAGTAACCAACAGCCTGAGATTGGGAGCTACAGAGCAAACCAAAGGAAAGAAATGGATGAGAGAAGAAAATAAGGAAATATGGAGATGCTTCATCAGAAGCAACCGACGGAGAGAGGATATAGAAGAAGTGGTCAACATCTGGAATGAGAGGATTAACTGCCCCCAAACAGAGCAGAGGCTGGCAGACCAAGTAAGGAACATAAAGAAAAAGAACTGGTTCTCCCCAACAGAAAGAGAAGAACTGGCTCTCCCCAACAGAAAGAGAAGAACTGGAAAGGGAAATGTCACATGACAACGAATTACACGAAGACGAACTGAGAGGCGATGCCACATAAGACGACAGGGATGATGAGGTATCAAACAACGACACACAAAGAAACACTGACGAAGTAACAGAGAGGACGGAATGGGTAGAAAAGATTAGACAATGGATGGAGCCAGATACAGAGAGAACAAAGATCCCTCCATGAAAGCCTACAACATCAAGAAATTAAGGGAAAAAACAAGTGAGGTCAATGAAAATAATGGGCATAATACACACCACCAGTATCACAGAAACAAATAATTTGGCATATGCAGGAGGAAGATTAGTAGCAGAAACTGATGGGGGATTCGAACATCAACATCACCAGCACAACCAACCCAACAGAAACCAAAACAGCAACCTCTTTGAAAGGCACCTGGAAAAGCAAATCATGGTGATGAGCTCTGACTTGAGTAAGCAGAAAGAGATGGCAGAAAAAGGCTAAGAAGCAAGAAAACAGGGAGTGGAACTCAACGAGAAATATAAAGGATACCAAGAGAAACAAACTATTTGGAACCAACCAGAAAAGACTATACAGCCAACTAGGAGGGAAGACAACCACCAAGAAATTCCTGAAGCTGAACCAAGTAGAGACTCTGGGAAAACAGATGGAGCAATCCGGTATCACACACAGCAAACATACAACAAGGCTCCAGGAAGTCAGGAAGATGAAACAGGGAGAATAAAACAAAGATTCACAGAGATCACGACAGACACAGTCAGACACCAACTAAAGAAAATGCCAAACTGGAAAGCCCCAGGTCCACGAAGTGAAGTCCATGGATACTGGCTCAAAAACTTCAAGGCCCCACACCCACGAATATCATGCACCCAAATGGATGACCACAGGAAGAACATCCTTAGTACAAAAAGACAAGAGTAAGGGAAATATAGCCAGTAACTACAGGCCTATCACCTGCCTACCAATAATGTGGAAGTTACTAACAGGTATCATCAGTGAAAGGCTATACAACTACCTAGAAGAGACAAACACCATCCCCCACCAACAGAAAGGCTGCAGAAGGAAGTGTAGGGGCACAAAAGACCAGCTCCTGATAGACAAAATGGTAATGAAGAACAGTAGAAGGAAAACCAACCTAAGCATGGCATGGATAGACTATAAGGAAGCCTTCGACATGATACCACACACACACGGCTAATAGAAATGCCTGAAATATTATGGGCAGAGGAAAACCCATCAGCTTCCTCAAAAATACAATGCACAACTGGAATACAATACTTAAACGATCTGGAATAAGACTAGCAGAGGTTAATATCAGGAGAGGGATCTTCCAGGGTGACTCACTGTCCCCACTACTCTTCGTAGTAGCCATGATTCCCATGACAAAAGTACTACAGAAGATGGATGCTGGGTACCAACTTAAGAAAAGAGGCAACAGAATCAACCATCTGATGTTCATGGACGACATCAAGCTGTATGGTAAGAACATCAAGGAAATAGATACCCTAATCCAGACTGTAAGGATTGTATCTGGGGACATCAGGATAGAGTTTGGAATAGAAAAATGCGCCTTAGTCAACATACAAAAAGGCAAAGTAACGAGAACTGAAGGGATAAAGCTACCAGATGGGAGCAACATCAAACACATAGATGAGACTGGATACAAATACCTAAGAATAATGGAAGGAGGGGATATAAAACACCAAGAGACGAAGGGCACGGTCAGGAAAGAAAATATGCAGAGACTCAAGGCGATACTCAAGTCAAAACTCAACGCCGGAAATATGATAAAAGCCATAAACACATGGGCAGTGCCAGTAATCAGATACAGCACAGGAATGGTGGAATGAACGAAAGCAGAACTCCGCAGCATAGATCAGAAAACCAGGAAACATATGACAATACACAAAGCACTACACCCAAGAGCAAATTCGGACAGACTATACATAACACGAAAGGAAGGAGGGAGAGGACTACTAAGTATAGAGGACCGTGTCAACATCGAGAACAGAGCACTGGGGCAATATCTGAAAACCAGTGAAGACGAGTGGCTAAAGAGTGCATGGGAAGAAGGACTAATAAAAGTAGACGAAGACCCAGAAATATACAGAGACAGGAGAATGACAGACAGAACAGAGGACTGGCACAACAAACCAATGCACGGACAATACATGAGACAGACTAAAGAACTAGCCAGCGATGACACATGGCAATGGCTACAGAGAGGGGAGCTAAAGAAGGAAACTGAGGGATGATAACAGCGGCACAAGATCACAGGCCTAAGAACCAGATACAATGTCCAAAGAACGATAGATGGAAATAACATCTCTCCCATATGTAGAAGTGCAATACAAAAAATTAAAAAATGAAACCATAAACCACATAGCAAGCGAATGCCCGGCACTTGCACAGAACCAGTACAAAAGAGGCATGATTCAGTGGCAAAAGCCCTCCACTGGAGCCTGTGCAAGAAACATCAGCTACCTTGCAGTAATAAGTGGTACGAGCACCAACCTGAGGGAGTGATAGAAACGATCAGGCAAAGATCCTCTGGACTATGGTATCAGAACAGATAGGGTGATACGTGCAAATTATCACTCATTGATGTCGCAATACCATGGGACACCTGAGTTGAAGAGAGAGAGGGAAAAAAATGGATAAGTATCAAGATCTGAAAATAGAAATAAGAAGGATATGGGATATGCCAGTGGAAATTGTCCCACCCAAATCAATAGGAGCACTAGGCACGATCCCGAGATCCCTGAAAAGGAATCTAGAAAAAACTAGAGGCTGAAGTAGCTCCAGGACTCATGCAGAAGAAGTGTGATCCTAAAGAAACGGCGCACATAGTAAGAAAAGTGATGGACTCCTAAGGAGCAGGATGCAACCCGGAACCCCACACTATAAATACCACCCAGTCGAATTGGAGGACGTGATAGAGCAAAAAAAAAATAATAATAATAATGATAATAATAATATAATAATAACTATTTAATCTCAAGACCATATAGCTAGATATAACAATGTGGTAAATATTTGTTTTGCAGTGGTGAAAGGAGGGATAAGTGTTTTGAGGTTGGTTTGAACAATGGTAGACAATGCATGATAAGAGATCTATGAGAAGCGATGAGTTATTCAGAAATGTTTTTTGAGAAAGAGAAGAGGGTGATCAAGAAAATCATGGCTAAATGGTATGAAAGAGGTGTTGGAAAGGACAAACTTATACTACTCAGGCAGTAAGAGATTTTGTAAAAACTGTGTGACACAGAATGTGTATAGTATAGGATATAGAGTCAGTGTGCTGTTCATGGGCATTAAGTCTAGATATATAAAAGGAGAGTTGTTATTTTGCTTTCTTATTTATCGATCTAGCCAGTCCCTACCACGGGAAACGCTAAAAGATGAAAATAATTGGTGTATACCGTGATTTCAATATCTTTCTGAATGGCACTTCTTGATAATTTTTTAATTTCATTGATTATTACCTATTTAGGATTCATGAGAACTGAAAATTACTCTGCTTAATATATCCTATTAAAAGTCTTTATGTAAGTGATTACATAATAAAAATATGGGAATGGTTATTTCCATATATATAAAAGACTAAAACTAGAGGTTAACCAGATTGCTTGCAGGAATGTGATCAGTCCAGAGACGATAAAGTATGTAGGCTAGGATGACATGCCGTCATCTGTGGTCATTCATTTGTTTTGAAATATTAGTCCAAGCTCCCTGCTTGAGACAACTACCGCGACCTATAATTCAAAAGGCCTACGTGATTAGTAATGTGTCTCATTTTTATGTATGTTCATATGTTCGAGCTACTGTCTGCTTCCTTTATGACTTGTAACCGAGATGGTGGACAGAACAAAATTAGCCATCATTGTTGGCAGAAGCGATCAAGCTATCGTCATTAGAAGACCTGTACAAATTTCCTCTGAACTTCATCATGTAATCTCAGAGAATATAAGTATTTTTTTATACTTCGTGTTTTTCTACTAGAACCTCACATCATTGCCGAATCATCATGAGTTTAACACATCGTCGTCATAACCAAAGAAGATAATACGACTTCGTAAGTGGGGGAGCTACAAACCCCAAGACACTCCATATGAGTATGGAAGTGCATAACCTACCGACTTAGCGTAAGATTATCGCAAGTCTAACATAACCAACCGACTTAGTGTAAGATTATCGCAAGTCTAACATTACCTCATAGGGCGCCTTATTATACAAGGCAACAGCCCTAATAATTGTCGTTACCCCTTTAATTTTAACGAGCTTTTGCGTATATTTACACACACACACGGTGCAAAAAAGTATTGTCTAGCGAAATGTAAACAGCAAATGTATTTCAAGCGTAACAGGAATTGCGCGTGAAGCAATGAGCCTCTGTGCAATTCTGTTGTTTATGTTGCATTTCCTTTTTTAATCAGGAGAAATCATTATAGGACAAAACTCCTTCGGTAGATCCGAAATGAACAGAAATCGATAATTTGCCCTTGAAGTCGATCGACGGGAAGGTGACAGATCCGATCAAAGGAAGCTCTGATGGACATTTCACTTTGTTTCTTGAATTTAAGAGAACAAAAATATTCCTGGCTCTTGATCAACAAGCTCTTGCAACTAATATTCTTGACTGTTCAATAATCTCAGGTGTAGCTCTTCGTATATTACAATTTTTCGACTGAGCGTGAAAATAAGCAAGAAGTATATAGCTCCTATATACTACCAATTTTGCCTAAACTATGTGATTTAGTACACCTTTGGAAAATTTTCTAATAATCTTTTTTAACATTCATAGGAAACTTTGAAGGCAAGGAGGAAACACGACTTAAGAAAGCTGTTTTTCTCAAATATATATCTATAATATATATATATATATATATATATATATATATATATATATATATATATTGTTTATTAACTCTTTAAATAGTCAAGTCTGTTCTCGAATTACATTTTAGCGTCCATGGCTGCAAACTACGTACCGGATTTTGAACTCCGGTTCTTTGGATTGGATTGCGTTCGTGGTCAGCATTTTATCGCGTTTTTTTTTTTTTTTTTTCCTTTTTTTTTTTTGCCGAGTGACTTGGTTGGTGGTGTGAATCCGAACGTTAAGAAGTGTGTAATTCTTGGAGGATTACTAACAACGTCATGTGTGGATGCAATTCGTCAGACTTTAGCGAAGTTTTGTTTCGATATATTATTTAAGTGGTATTTCTTTTGTTTCATATATTTACTTACCACGTCTGTAGAAACTGATTTTAAAACATTTCTTGAACTTTAAGTACCACTAATTTTACGTGTGGCCTGTTGTTGTCTTGTCTAAGTTTTAAAATGTTTACCTGAGGTGTTTGTACGTTTTACTTAAGTTTGTAATGCCTACAGTAGTTCAACATAATTTCTAATGAACGAGTAGTAGCCAATAGTAAAACAAAACTGAATAATAATGATTGAAATTATTTTTGCAGGAAGCGTTACAGGCTATAAGGGTGGGCACGACCGGGCACATGCCCAGCCACGAGAATCCTGTGACCACCCACTGGCCACGGGCCCACTAAGACATCTGTATTGACGAAATACTTTCAAATGAAATAAATGCTTTCCCTCAGCTTGGAATCAGCATCATATGTCTCTTAAGTGCATGCTCATTTAATTTAGTAACTCTTAAACCAACTTCACATCTCTTCATAACCAAAGTAGACCAGTTTCCCGTATCCATATGTAGTCAGAAATGAAAAGGCGGCTATGTAATGAAACCTGCACACTTATGAAAGCAATACAGTCACTTAACCCACAAAGTACGGAATTCTTATCTTTCAAGAAAATGTGCGTTCTTATTCATGCCTATAATGTTAACACTGAAGATCACAAACATGAGTGGTATTCTTCAAAACGCATGTTAGAAAGACACTACAAGGACGTAAGTGACACTGAAAGGCCTAAATCATTGTTAGACTTCCTGAAAATTCTTAATCCATATGAGGAGGCATTTCCTGAACTCAGCAGACTAGCCAAAATTTCTGTAGTGTTATCTGTGCCGTCAGCTTCAGCAGAGAGAGAGAAGCTTCTCTGCTCTGAAATTAATTACGACTACTCTCAGAAATGCAATGGGCAATGACATATTAAGTAATCTTGCTGTGTTATCAATTGAAAGTATGCGAGTTAAAAGACTAGATTAAGAGGAATTTGTAGATAGCTTTGCAGAAAATCACAGGAACAGAATATTGTTAAAATGAGTTATGTCACAGTGGTCTGCTGTTTCATCACATATAATGCATATCAAGCAATTTTTTTCAAATTTTGTTAATTAATATATATATATATATATTATATATATATATATATATATATAAATATAATTTATATATATAAGTATTCTTAAGCCCTCCAGAAAATTTTTAAATGTGAAACCAATTTCAGAGGCAATTCTGAAGCCATATGGGAAGGGTATTTAGGGCATACTCTGAGCCAGAGGTGGATACTTCAGGCATTATACAGATATCTGTGATTTTGTTATATTGTACTACCAGGTAAACAGAGATGTATAGAAATCAGGCACATTATAATAAACGTAATTACAGAAAGGAATTTCAGATGAAACTGAAAAACTATAAAGTGAGCTATGCAAAACACATTAATTTCTGTGCTTATAGAAATGGTTAGACCAAGCCTGTAATAACAGAAAAAAAAAAACAAAAAAAACTTTTTACAAGTCTATTTATGTAATAGGGACTCTTTAACTCTTGATAATATAATGAGTGAACGAAATTATATATATATATATATATATATATATATATATATATATATATATATATAATTTCGTTCACCCATTTAATTCCTTATCAAGAGCAATAGACTTGTAAAAAGTTTTTTTTTTCTTTTTGTTCTTGTATTTCCATGCTTGTGTTTAACCATTTCTATAAGCACAGGAATTAATGTGTTTTGCATCCTGATACCCTTCCCATATGGTTTCAAAATGCCTCTGAAATTGGTCACATTTCAAAATTTTCCTGGGGGCTTACAGCGGCCCCCTGAACCTCCCAGATGTATAGGTGAGTGGAGCGAACCTAGTGCTTGGAGAAATAATCTCATTATTCCTCCAAGGCCTAGTGGCCCCCCATATAATAAACTTGTCCCCAGGTGCCCGCACACTTGACAGAATTCTAGCTATGCCACAGGAGTGGCAGTCTAGTGAAGGTTATCTGGATACCGTTTTCAGTGAATTTGACGTCTGAAGATAGTCAGTCCCATGTAAGACTAAGAAATTCCGACAACCCTTTGGAATATAAAGTTAAGTTGCATGTTTTAAGCCTTGAAATAGTCCTCTGAATTAAAGATAATCATGCGTACCTAATATAAGGTAATTCTTTGGCTTGGTTGAACACGTTCATGCATAGATATTGCCTGTGGCTGTAACTGGCCAGGAAGATGATATCTATGTTTTATTTATTTGATCTCACAGTATTGTAATGGATGTAAATAATAAATCTAATTAATCCTGAAATCTTGTATTTACTTGAAAGCCAATAATAAATTTTGTCATTCAAGGATACTTTTTAAAAGACTGATAACATAGCATTTTGCTCCTTGCTACATGTATTCCAGAATAATCCAGATGTGTGATCGACGCTCTACGGTAAAAACTAATTAGTTGCGTACCGTGCAGTGTTGCCAAAGCGCGGAGAAACGACCAAAAGTGCGGAGAAGATTCGAGTGGAAGTCATAGAATGCAGAGCTGAGGTCACTCCTCACGTATGCGGCGCTGTATATATGCTTTCAAAACTTTTTTCCATTAATAAAAAAAATGATTGAAATTATATAATATTTTTGAAAATACTAATAATTTTGACAAGTGAACCATTTTCACTAGTCTCGAGTGTTCGAGAGCCATATCAGATACGATCATAAACGAATTTCAATTAAGAACCGATTTTGTCAACAGCAGATGACTAACCCAATCCCAATGCATTCATTCTATGGTCCAGCAATCTTCAAGTTTGCCTTTGTAATTTTATATGTATATATATAGGTTAGTAAAATTTGGTTAATTTGTGAAATCTTAGGGTGAAGACTGACCTGAATTAATGTAAACTTAGTCATATGTAACGATTTTTATTTTTAATTAATTTTTTTTTGAGAAAACAACTGCAAATATGTATTAGGCAATTTCATTAGTTGAGGTGATTCAACTGATTATAACCGAATAAGTTTCGACATCAGTATGCAAGAAGTGGTGTATTATAATCGTGGATTTCATTATATAATGTAGCTTATTGATAAAAAAAGGACCAATTATGATGTGCTCTTTTCCAATTTTTTTGAAACTCAGTAGGGCATTCGTTTGGCTTAGGATTGGCACGTGTATACCATATATCATGCATAATATGCTGTCCATTCTCTTGGGGAAATATCTCATTTCAAAATATCCGGATCATAAAAGGTGGCATAGGCTATAGACCTACATGTTTCATATCGTTTTTGTCAGTTTACAATGTTTATGGCATTGGTTTTAAGCCTAGACCTATGTTATATATTAGGTTGTTTATTATCATTAATACTTCAGCAAACGTTTGATTTAACATACAGCATATTACCTAAAGTGACAAATGTGGCTTAAAAAGAAAAGAAAGAATAAACTACTTATGAATATCGAAGGATTTAAGGAGCTTGTCAACTTACTCTGTGGGGAACGCAGAGAAATGAATGCAAAACCATCCGTTTTTAGTAAAGAAATACATTTTAGTGCAGTTTTTTGTAACTTTGCACTCTTTGATGAGAACTTTATGAATACATTTACTTGCCCTTGTTCACTTTGTAGCCTAATTTACGCATCAAATCATATATAACAATGATAACTCTGAAACAACTAATCACACACACACACACACACACACACACACACACACACACACACACATATATATTATATAATAATATTAATATTATATATATATATATATAATATATATATATATATATAGATATCAGAATGTAATAAACCAGCTTGAAGACCGAACATTGTCCGCGCATCTCGTTCGATTCTAAATTTTATTATCATTGAAGTTACGTAATGTTTCAAAATATATGAAACACCTGAATTTCGGAAAGGGGAAAATCTAACTCTAAAAAGGTTTAATTAGTAAACCCAACTCATATACTGGTAAAGATCCGGTTAATATGATATAACCAGGGTGACTATTTCGTCTAGTTAGTGTAGCAAGTGGCAATTAACACTACACCTCCCGGTGCGGAGCTAGTTTCTCGGTGATGTGCGGACTTCGTGGCAACCGTAGTGTCACTGTGTCATTCACTGTCAAGTGTCAGGCCGGAACTTCCGCGTCAAGTGATTCATGTCGAGTTTTTTCGTTCCCCCAGGTGGTCAGTAATTAATTTCCGTACTACGTCGCGATAAGATGAAGCGGAGGAATATATAAAGTTTGTGAAATGCTTGTGTGTGTTGGTGAACGTCCTGCAACTTTGGAAGCCTAGGCCTAACCTGCTACCAGACTAAACGATGTGGGTAGTCCTCGCCAGTAGTTCAGCTTTACGTGCTGTGAACTAGGCCACATATTACTATTGTGGATATCTTCTGGCTCATAATGTGACCAGCCATCTTGAGAAGTAAGTAACTTTGTGTAATAGGCTAGCTATGGTGAAACTGTAAACTTCCATGGCTGTCTGGTTCCCGCCAGTAGCCCTTCGGAGCCTTTATGCCGGTTTATGTATACTACCTAGCCTATACTTACGTTTCTGTTTATGCTTGTGGTATTTACCATTTTTTGCTGACATTTTTACCTTTATCCTAAATGGGGCAGGTAGGATGTAGTAGGTAGGTACTAAGCTCCCATTTTGCACGTAAACTAAAGTTACCAATCCAGAGGGCCTTGTTACCCAAGTAGGATTTCAATTGCATACCTATAACTACTACCTAGGCCTACTGACTGGTACTTTTGGTAGATTTCAGTATACTATTTGGTTTCTGCGGCGGATGTACCTATCCTATTGTAGGTCAGTTAGTCTAAAAGGGGGTTGGTTTCCAGGTGAGTGATGGCCTTCCCCACCTTGTACATTGCATTTTGATTTATTGTATCTAACTGGATATTGATACGGCAGCCAGGGTTGCCAGATTTCCAAGACTAAAGTTGCCAATGATTGCTAGAAAAGTTGCCAAAAGTTGCCAACCTCCTTTTTCTACTAATAACCCTTGATTAATTTAGCCAAAAACATCCTTACTTACCTATATGCATTTTCTCTGAGTTACCTGTGCATTTGCCATAAAATGAGAGAAACTTGAATTTCACAGGGTATTACCTATACATTGTTGTGTTGAAACTTTGTACTGATACAAAATTTTCTATTTGCAAATTTTACTATCTCAGTAAGGGGCGTCATTTATGGGAGAGGGGCTGGGGGCAACTGGGTATAGGTCCAACTCGGCCCATAACCATCTCGACCCATTCAGTGTAACCAACTCTGCCCATTGCCTGTGCCAAGTCAGCCCATTTGTGATAGCCAACTTGGCCCATTTTTGACAGGTCAGATCAGATCAGATGTTGTCCAGCATAGCTTTTGCAACTGCACTGAATTTGTTCGTCAATCTTCCTTCCTTTTGTTCCACATACTCTGAATAAGTTCTTAGTACTTTACTGTATCTTTACTTCAAATGTATATTGTTCCGACACAGAATGTAAACCTTTCGGTCCTTTTACAATAGGAAGGTTACTAGTGGCAGCTGGGTAGGTCGTAAGCTTTCGAACAAGGGGTTCGGTAGTTAACTGCTTGTCCGACAGGCGCGCGCCGCGTGACTGGTAGGTAAACAATCACTTTTGCTTTCGGCCTCAAAGCGAGTGGATGTGTGTTCTTTGCTCTTTGCCCGCTTTATCGTTGTTCGCTTTTGTGTATTGTTGTGTTTTCTGGTTCTGTTTTGAAAGTGAAACTGTAAGTTCAATCATTTCCCTTTTCATTATCTTTATTATTGAAAGTGATCAATCAAGATGGATTCTCCGCGCCCTCCAATTATCTGGCGACTGTGCCCAGGAACTGAGGGGCGTAAATGTGGCAAATTCCGCAGTTTTCCGGAGATTGATCCCCATGTTTTATGTGCTCGGTGTCGAGGGTGCGAATGCTCTCGCACCGAGCCCTGTAATGTATGTGTATCGTGGTAGGAGGTGCAGTGGGGCTTGTACGAGTGCAGGAAGAAGCGAAGGCCTGCAAAGGAGTCGTCGGAAAGCTCTCCCGCGACTCCTTTGGTAACGGACACTTCGTCGTCTTTCCTGCCCCCTGCTCAGCTCCCACGTAAGACACCTTCCCCTTGTTGGGGGGTATCCAGGTCCTTCTCCTCACCCGATCTGTCGAGTGTGGAGGAGGGCGCTCGGTACCCCGACGTGGAGTTGTATTCGGGGTCCTCTATCCGTTCGTCTACTCCCCGCGAGCGGGTAGAGACCCCCCTTAACCCTTAAACGCTGGCTGGACGTATTTTACGTCGACATTTTTTGTCTTGGGTGCCAACTGGACGTATTTTACGTCTACATACAAAAGTTTTTTAAAAATGTGCGGAAAAATACTTTTAGGCCTACCAGCCAAAAACTCTTGAATCACGCGCCTTGGGGGATGCTGGGAGTTCACGGATAAAGGTGTTGTTTTGTTTACAATCGTTACACAGGCGCGCAAGCGCGAATTTCTTTCTTGCCTCACAAAAAGTATCTATGACACATCTCGGAAATTATTTCGTCACTTTGACAATTATGTACCATTTAAATTAGCCGTTACATGGAGTATTATAAATGAAAATGTGCGCATTATGTAGAATACAACAAAAATATATTCATGATTGTAGCTTTTATCAGTTTTGAGATATTTTCATATAAATAACGATAAGTGCTAAAATTTCAACCTTTGGTCAACTTTGACTCTACCGAAATGGTCGAAAAACGCAATTGTAAGCTAAACTCTTATATTTTTAGTATATTCAATCATTTACCCTTAATTTTGCAACTAATTGGAAGTCTCTAGCACAATATTTCGATTTATGGTGAATTTATGAAAAAACTTTTTCCTTACGTCCGCGCGGTAACTCTTCCAAAAAAAAAATCATACATGCGATTGTGGTAATGTTCGCACCATTTTAAATTAGCCGTTACATAAAGTTTTATATATGAAAATGTGTGCAATTTCATGCACAATACAACTAAAAACAACACATGGTTGTAGCTTTTATCAATATTGAAGTATTTTCATATAAAAAATAAGTGACAAATTTTCAACCTTCGGTCAAATTTGACTCTACCGAAATGGTCGAAAAACGCAATTGTAAGCTAAAACGCTTATATTCTAGTAATATTCAAGCATTTACCTTCATTTTGCAACAAATTGGAAGTCTCTAGCACAATATTTTGATTTATGGTGAATTTATGAAAAAAATAACTTTCTTTCTTACGTCCGAGCGGTAAACTCTTCCGAAAAAATCATACGTGTGATTGTGGTAATGTTTGCACCATTTTAAATTAGCCGTTACATAAAGTTTTTATATATGAAAATGTGCAAAATTTCATGTAGAATACAACAAAAAATAATTGAAGGTTGTAGCTTTTCTCATTTGTTCCGATACGTAATACAAACCCTCGGTCCTTTAACAATAGGAAGGTAACTAGCGGCAGCTGGACGGTCGTAAGCTTCGAACAAGGGAGAAAAGGGGGGGGGGGGGGCGGTAGTTAACTGCTTGTCCGATCGTGCGCGCTGCCCCGCGCGCCCAAGAATCACTTTTGCTTTCGGCCGCGGTGAAGGACGTGTTCGTCATCGCTCTCTGCCCGCTTCATCGTCGTATGCTTTGTTTATATTGTGTTTTCTACTAATGGTTTGTTTGACTTGAAAATGAAACTGTAAGTACACTGTTTTCATTTTCATTACTTAAATTATGAATCAACATGGAGCTATCGCCGTAGAGACGGCGATTTCCGCTCTTTTTCATGAAGATTGGACCCTTGAAATTATGTCTCGGTGCCGAGGGTGGGCGCACTCGCGCCGAGTCGATGTTTTGGGCGAAAGTGTGTAATTGAAAGATGTAAGTACTCTTTTTCATTATATTTTTGCCCTGTGCGTTCGTTGCCGAGAGCTTGATTGCGCTCGGCACGAGCCTCTTATATTGTATGAAGTAGAATGCAATGAAAGTGGATTCGCAATGCAGTTTTTCTTTTCAATTTTTCATTTATTAATTGCATCAAATTTAATTTTGGATCAATTTCCGCTCTTACCCGGGAATTAATCCTTAGCGAGTTTTATTGCTGTGAAAGTGAAAATAGCAAGTGCAGTATTGTTCATTTTCATATATATTTATGATAGCATCATATATTATGGATCAAGTTTCCGCTCTTACCCGGGAATTGATCTTTCCCCCTTTAAGTCTATGAAGTGAATCGCAAGTGCAGTATTCTGTTTCATTTTCATATTACTTTTCACTGCTGTGCGGGGGTAGGGGAAGCGAAGGTCTGCCGGGAAGTCGTCGGAAAGCTCTCCCGCGACTCCCTTGGTATCCGATTCTTCGTCTTCTTTCCTGCCCCCCCGCTCAGCTTCCTCGTTATTTTGTTTTTGGGGGGTCTTCCTTCCGTTTCGAGGTGGGGCATGTCTCCCCCCCCCCCCGGTGCGTGAGGGAAAACCCCTCTTACTAATCTGTCTGTGCTACCGCAGGTGCTACATCCGTGGGAGACGACCTTGGACAGGTATGGGCCACTGCGGCTGCAGGGCGTGCCTAGCATCCACGATCTGCTGCAGCGTCTAGCGAGGTCTGGGGCGGTGACCTTGGAGTGGTCTCCATTACACCTTCACGGTCCCGCTTATACTGCTTCCCCCCCGCTGGTCCTAACTACCTCCCATGCTGTGTAGGTGACCGCCCCGGTCTGCCGCTTCTAGGGCCCGGTCCGCCGCCGTACCGAGGAGGGGGTATTGCCCGCCGTCCTGCCTGTGTTTTTCTTTCGTCGTTGCCTGCCCCAGACTTCCGCTGTTCCAGCAGCTCGCCCCTGGACCAGCCGCCAGTACCAGGTTCCCGCTGGCTGCCGATGATTCTACGAGGCGATGGCTGGGCCTGCCGTACCTGTCTCTGATGTGGTTCCCGCTACTTGGCTTGGCTGTCCCTTCTGTGTTTACCGCTGCCGCTGTTCCTGCCGCTCCTGAGCTGGTTGCTGTTTCTGTCGCTCCTGGTTCCTGCGCCTGTCCATGCTGGTCCTGCCCATGGTGTGTCTTCCCCAGTCCCAGGTCCTTCCGGACAGGTGCAGTCGGGCCGTGTTGCTTCGGCAATAGGCCCGACTCCGGCCTGGATGGAGGACCTGACGACTGTCCTGCGTGAGCTGACGAAGAAGAGGAAGGTGTCATCTTCGTCTTCGTCTGTTGCTTGCCTCTTCCCTTCGATTTCTAAGGCCCATAAGCCGAAGAAGAGAAGGCTGCCTCCCCCCCTAAGAAGTCTCCTTCGGGAACTTCTAAGGGCCCGTCCCACCTCGGTGGGACGGGGGGTCCTTCTGCTGGTCCTCCTGCTCCTTCAGGGGCGGGGGCCCGTCTCCCTTCCGTAAAGGAAGAGATAGGACGGGGACCAGAGGAGTATTGGTTAGCTCTGGTACTTCCTCGCCTGGTGCTAGCGGCGATGCCGCTACGCCAGGTTCCGGCTCGGTCTCTCGTTCGCGGGAGATCCCTAGTGTACGCTCTCCCTCGGGAGACCGTGGCAGCCAAGTTTCGGCGCCAGAGTTCGCTCGGCGCCAAGACCACGGCACGGAGCAGAAGGCTGGCGAGAACCGCTCAGGTGACTCTCGCCAGGCCAGCGGCCGCTCTCGCAGCGACCAGCTGGTAACCGGGTTTTGGTATATTCCCCCTAAGAAGACTCCTTCGGGAACTTCGAAGGGCTCGTCACACTCCGGTGTGACGGGGGGGTTCTTCTGCTGGTCCTCCTGTTCCTTCGGGAACGGCCCGTCTCCCCCTTCTGAGAAGAAAATGAAGAAGACGGGGACCAAGGGTGTGCTGGCTACCGCTGTACACCCTCGCCTGGTCTTGGCAGCTCTGCTGCTAAGCCAGGTACCGGCTCGGTTTCTCGTCCGCGAGAAGTTCCGAGTGTACGGTCTCCTTCGGGTGACCGTGCAGCCAAAGTTAAGACGCCTGAGTTCGCTCAGCGTCATGACCGAGGCACGGAGCAGAAGACTGTCGAGAGCCGCTCAGTGACTCTCGCCAGGCCAGCGGCCGCGCTCGTAGCGAACCAGCCGGTACCATACGTGTGCGGTGGGAACGTGACGGTCTTCTGGACCGGACCCACGGGTTGGGACTTGAGGCTGGGGAAGGGGTCCCCCAGGTCCCCTCGACCGACGGTACCAGCCTCGGCTGGTACCAGCCAGCGGTTTGACGTGCCGCGAGGACGCTCGCCGGTCTCACCGCGAAAGCGAGCTCTGCAGGTCACCTGACCGCCGCTCCCACAGGGACCGGGCGGAGACGGTGACCAGCAGCAGCTCGTCTGACGCACGGGACCGGGGTCGACGTGCTCAGTCGAGCCGCTCGCCACAGGTGAGCGGCACGGCCAGGCCTGCAGATCGATCCCCACCGCGGGTTGGTGATCGGCTGCAGCCCCCCACGTACGCTGGTCCTGCCAGCGAGCGGGGGGGAGCGTCAGGTCTGCCTCTCCACTACCTTCAACTTCCTCGGGCTACACGGGAAGAGCGAGGTAGCTAGGAGTGATCGTGAGAGGTGCGCTGCTCACGATCCCTTCACGACGCCGCACGTGCCACGTATGGTCTTAGACCAACCAGGACGTACGCGCAAGTGATGGAGGCGACAGTCAGGGGGGGGAGGGGGTAGCGTCAGTTCTGTCTCTCCGATACCACCTTCAACTTCCTCGGCATACGCCAGGAAGAGCGAGGTATATAGGAGTGATCGTGAGAGATGCGCCGCTCACGATCCCTTCCAAGATCACGACGCCGCACGTGCCAGGTATGGTCTTAGGACCAACCAGGACGTACGCGCAGTGATTGGAGGCAACTGTCAGGGATCTGTTGCTGGTCCTTCTTCTGAAGGAGGAGGGTCCTGGGAGCTGCTCTTGTTGGAGGGACTGGAATGGTCCTACTCCGCAAGACGCTGTAACTTCCGAGATTCAGAGTACTTTGCCCAGGTTATTGCACTGATTCGTCAGCACAACGACCTGGGGGAAGGATCGCTGCTCCCACCAGCAGAGCCCATGTCTCTGCTCGAGTCGTTTTGGGGCCCGAGAGGGAACCCAAACCGACGGTGGGTTTGCCGCGATCGGAGCTTGCCGATTCTGTCTTGAACCAGAGTCTCTCGTCTCCGGACAAGAAGGCTCTCTCAGTTCTGCCGGTCGATCAAGCTACTTCCACCTCCTCTACTGCGACAGCGGTGTTTCTACGTGTCTTCGGACACCGTATTTAAATACTCCTTCGGTCCTCCTGAGAGGTTTCGACCTCGACGAGGACTGGAATGAGTCGGAGGACGGTATCGGCTCTCTCCTGTCAGGTGTCGATCAGCCCCACCCAGACGACGTTCACAGTGGCGGCAGACCCTTACCTACAGTGAGAGTTCGTAACCCTCCTCGGGAAAACGTTTTCTCCTGACGATACGTTTTCCCAGACTCTGAGAGGCCAGGCGATGGCTGCTCCTACTCTTCTCCAACTGCTAGTTCCACTGGGAAGGCGAGAAGGAGTTATCCAATTCCTCCCCCATTCCCTCTCTCCTTACGGCTACGAGGGAAAGGGGAGGGATCCTACAGAGATTTCTCTGTAGGATTCCACGTTGGGGACTGCGCTACCGGGGGGCACCTTCGGTCCTACCTGACGTAAGCCCCGGTCGTTGAGGAGGGATCCTGCCCCATTCTCGATTTCTACGGGAATCGAGAGGACCACCAGCCGATATCGTTTGACGAATTCGGTGGGGGGGGTTTCGCAGACTGCTTAGAATTCTACGGAATTTCTAGCGCATTCAGAGTGTTAGAGTTTCTTACGATCCCCAAACACTTAGGCGAGACCACGGTCCAAAGTGAGCGAGACTAGAATCCCCGATATGTTACACGATATCGGGAACCTCGCCTATGCTCGAATTCCTGGAATTTCTAGCATTAGAAGAAGACTGCTGCTGAAAGAAGACTATCTCACAGTAGGCGACCAACCTGGAATAGAGAAGAACGGACGGGAATATCCAGTTTGGCTCGAACTATCGTCTTAGTATTCTGTTCACCATTGAAGCTTTCCTTCGAGGAAGACTTCTTCACTCTCTTTGATAGAGACCGAAGGTGGTCGATCTCCAATCCTTATTTTGTTTTCTTGAAGGAAAGAATTTAGGATGGAGATCGTTGTTCAGAATCCTACAAATATACTACGTATATTAACCTCGCGACATGATTCTGCTAAGCAGTTGAATGGTCCGAGGGGGAGGCCGCATATCCTAGTATTCTAACGGATTGCGACTTAGACGAAAAGTATTCTAATTGAACTGCAACTCGGGTTGCCTGCAACCTCCCAGGAGTTTCCAGTTTCAATTTTATATACTTATGGGTGTTGTCACAACAACACCATTTAAGCTTTTATATTTACCGAAATTCGTTTTCGCATAAATATAATTGATAGGAGCAATATCTTTTTATGGCTCGGGTGGTTTCTTAGTCCGAACGCATTCCTTCGTGGAAAGGATTACTTGGCAACTCAGGATGACGAGTCAGCGACAGCTACTGTCGTGCTGAATTGCCCGAGGCATTTCAGTACCAGCTGCCGCTTTGAGATGGACGGTTGGTTATGTCTTTCTCACCTGCTTTGATTGAATACCAACCGTATCTCTGCCCAACAATCACGGACTTAAGTCTCTGATTAACGGGGATTCTCGCATACATGAATGACCATCTACTGCTGTGACGCTAGTATTCATCGTCTTCGGTATTGCGAGAATTTTAAACAGAGATATCTTTTCGACTCTCATCTTTCTGTTTACCGCACGGTAACAGAATTCTGTAATAGTCTCTTGCTGCATCGTATATCGATAATGCGAATGATTTTTGCGGAATCTGAGTTTTGTCCTCAAAATATCTTTTATTCGGAGGTGTGCAATTGTTCATTGTTCACCCCGGATTAGCAGATGTATTGAAAGACATCGCCTACTCCCACACCTGCCAGCTCTACTTCCAAACGTTCAGCCCATGAGAAGCAGTTCTTCAGGCGGCTCTCCCCTGTGTTTCATTACTGAAGAACGCCCCGCTTTCATTGCACAACGGACAGCAATGAAATGGCGGTTATCGTTTTCAGTCATTTGTAAGCACAGGTTTAGAATCTTGAGATTCCTTCTCTCGATTCAGCTGGAAGACGTAGGTTGCATTCATTGCCTACCTTCGTCTTCAACGTCACATAGTGTTGTTTCTCCTTAAGCTGAGATTCAACGTCTATGAGATTTTCTTGCCATCAGGGACCTCGGTCTTTTGAAGGCAATTGACTTTCGCCTTTTGAGCTTATGCATTAAGAGAATCATCGCCGCGCCGTCCGGCATCGGTGACTAACAAATATATTTGTTTGGTCTCTCAGCATAACTCTTTAAAGGGCGAAGGTCACGTGACTTACCCGGATGCTTGGACAACTTGCCTCTACTGATTCCGAACCAGTCAGTCGGCAGCTGTCAGAGCGCCCGAGTCAGTTACGAACTATGCTGTGGACTTAGTTCGGTTGTTCCAGAGCAATCATTACTTCGTCTTAATAGCTTGTCAGTATGAGTACTGTACATAACCAAAGTCGAGAAGAGGGATAGGTCATATGACTATCCCCTTCTTTTCGTCATTAGGTAACTGCATGACTTCTCTCGAGCAAGTCAAGCCACCAAAGGGATGGGGATTTGTGACGCTCCCCCCCCCCGTGATTTTGCGTACCAAAAAAAAAAAAAAAAAAAAGATCTTCTAGCGAAGACTCGGAACCAACCTTCGGTAACTGACGATTGGTTCGAGTCCTTCACAATACCCTCCCTAATGGACTTCATCGCCTCCGATACGAAGGCTATGCTGCTTTGTCCTGTGAAGGCGCGACGGAGCTGTCTGAAGAAACTCGACACCCAGGATGAGTGTGGACGCCTCTTCATCATTCTCTCGCGTTCCGCAAGAACTTCTCCGTGGCGCAGGTAATGAAGGCAGGCGCCTGGTCCAACCGGACCGCATGCACCTCCTTCTACCTTCGGGATATTGCCCACAGTTCCTTGGATCTTTTTCCTTGGGAACTGTGGTGGTGCTCAACACGTTGTGTAGTTAACCCAGACCCTCGCAGGCTGAACAGCATCGAGTCCTGGTGTGACCGTAAGAATGGATGAGGAATGAGAGTGTGACTGGCTCCTCTTCCCATCTTTTTCTTCCCTCTACCTCTGGGTAGAGGGACACGGTCGTCACCCTGCTGGGTAAGGACGAGATGCAGGTGAGCTACTCAATAGAGCACCATCCTATCCCTTTCAGTAGGGATAGGAGTAAATATCACCACTTCTCCAACAAGGGGAGGAAGTGGATGCCAATTTGAGACAAACCCATCATTTTATGATTGTCTCTTGCAAACAGGAACAAGTTCTTGCTTGCTGGTACGAAGAGATACGTTTGCCTCTCTCTTAGTACTTGGCCCAGAGGTCTGACCATTGATCCTGCGGTGCACACCCCCGATCAATTGGACAGAGGTTTGGATCCCTCTCTTGCTCTTACGACCAGGGAGGCACTCCAGGGTTGGACGAACACCAGTCTGTTCACCAAAAAGACTCAGATTCCTCCCACCAAGAAGTGAGTCTTCCTATTGTTAAAGGACCGAGGGTTTGTATTACGTATCGGAACAAATGACAATTTGTCGAAAATTGCATTTTTCCTAACTATACAAACCTGAGGTCCTTTACATATAGTCCCACCTCATGCCACCCCTCACTCTGCAACTTTTTGCATGGGCCTAAAGCAAAAGTGATTCTTCACCTCTCATCGCGCGCGCAACGATCGGACAAGCAGTTAACTACCGTTCTCCCCTTGTTCGAAGCTTACGACCGTCCCAGCTGCCGCTAGTTACGTTCCTATTGTTAAAGGACCTCAGGTTTGTATAGTTAGGAAAAATGCAATTTTCGACAAATTGTCATTTTTGAAATATTTGCATATAAATCACGATAAATAGAAAAAAAAACCACGTTCGGTCAACTTTGACTCTACCGAAATGGTCGAAAAACGCAATTGTAAGCTAAAACTCTTACAGTCTAGTAATATTCAGTCATTTATCTTCATCTTGAAACAAATTTGAAGTGTCTAGCACAATATTTAGATTTATGGTGAATTAAAAAAAACAAAAAAAAAAAAAAAAAAACTTTCCCTTCCCTCCGCGCTCGGATTCTCCGCCACAAATCTCCGAAATGCGTACGTCCCATTCTCGGAATATTTGCTCCGTTTTCATATTAGGCATTTCATAGAGTTTTATATATGAAAATGTGCGCAAATTTCATGTAGAATAAAACGAACAAATATTTGAAGGTTGTAGCTTTTCTTATTTCCGAAATAATTGCATATAAATAAATATATATAAAAAAATTCGACATTCGGTCAAATTTAACTCGTCAGATATGGTCGAAAACTGCATTTGTAAGCTAATACTCTTACAGTATAGTAATATGCAATCATTTGTCTTCATTTTGAAAGAAATTGGAAGTCTCTAGGACAATATTTAGATTTATGGTGAATTTTTGAAAAAAATATTTGTTTACGTCCGCACGTTACGAATTCATGCATTATTTTGTGATAATATTTTCTGTGTTGCTTTTATTGTTTTACAATGTGTTATATACCAAAATGATTGCAATTTAGTGTACATTACAACGCAAAAAAAGTAACTTGTTACCTTTAACCGTTTTGCGCACAGCGCGATTTGAATACAATTATATATGAAATTTCGTTTTTGCGCTATCATATATCGCATTATTTATATATGATAATAATGATTTTTTTCATTTCTGATGGTTGCATACTTAACTTCAGCCAATGACAAAAAAAAGGAGCCAAAAATGAACTCTTAATCTTGAAAACTAAGTGCGCTGTGATTTTTTGAAAAGGATATTTTTTCCGCTTCCGCGCTCACTCTGAAACACCTCCGGCACACGGGAGACATTTTTTGTTTACCGCTTTGGCGTTTAAGGGCTAATCACCTTTGCTTCCCCAGGTGCTTCTGCTGTGAGGGACGACCTTGGCCAGGTGTGGGCGTCCTTGGGCTTGCAAGGCGTGCCCAGTGTCCAGGGGCTCCTGTATCATCTTGCTGGCTCTGCCGCAGTCACGCATACCACGGTGACCACTGCCACCACTATGTTGACCACCCCAGGTTATGCCGCTCCCCCCATCTTGTGTATTCCCCATATGCAGTGTCTGTGACTCCCACCACATCTGTGCAGGGACCGATCGCCGTGCCACGGGGGAGTGTGCTGCCGCGACCTGACTTTGAGTGCCTGAGGAGCTCGCCCCTGGACCTGCCGCTGGTGCCTAGGATGTCGGTGACGCTGGTCCATCCTCCTGTGTTGGACGTGCCGCCTGCCGTACCCGTCCAGACGTTGCTGACTGTTCCTGCCGTGATCACTGAGACGTTGCCGACCGTTCCTGCCGTGACTGTGCCTGCTGTTCCTGTGATGCCTACACCTGCCTATGTTGTTCCTGCTCGTGGCGTTGCTGCACCCGACGTTGGTCTTTCCGGACAGGTGCGTCTGGGCCCTGTTGCATCGGCAACGGCAGCCCCGGCTCCGCCCTGGATGGTAGACTTAACGTCGGTCCTGAAGAAGCTGATGAAGAAGAAGAGGAAGGTGTCTTCATCGTCTTCTTCGTCGTCGTCGTCTGCCGCCTCTCCCCCTTCGACTTCTAAGGCTTCAAAGCCGAAGAAGAAGAAGAAGGTCGCCTCCCCTCCTAAGAAGTCTCCTTCGGGAGGTTACGTCAACGAACAGGGGGGCCTAGTGTCTCTCCCGTTGTACCAGTTGACACGGTAGGTGCACGAGTGGGCAGAGGCTCACTCAATAGAGCTGTCAGCATGCTACATTCCAGGGAAGAGGAATGTAGTAGCGGACAAGCTCAGCCGTCGGGATCAGGTGATAGGAACCGAATGGTCCCTACACCAGGACGTGGCGGAAAGGCTCTTCGACCTGTGGGGGCGACCAGTAGTGGATCTGTTCGCCACCCGGCACAACAGGAAACTTCAGGTTTTCTTTTCAGCCGTGCCGGACCCATGGGCAGCTGCAGAGGACGCTCTTCAACATCCGTGGGACAACCTCTTCGCGTATGACTTTCCCCCGTTCAGCCTGATTCGCAAGGTGATCAGTCGAGTGCTGGTCACCCTGAACCTTAGGATGATCCTGGTGGCTCCCAAATGGCCCCAGGCCATTTGGTATCCGGACCTGCTGGCTCTTCTCGCAGGAGAACCGAGAGAGATTCCCCCTTGGCACAACCTTCTCGCCCATCAACACGTAGAGCGGTACCACCGAACCGCACAGTCCCAGTATCCCTACGGACTTCCACGGCTGGCTGTTATCCACCATCTCTTGCGAACGAGAGGCTTTTCTCGCAAGCGCAGCAACAGAGATGGCTGGAAACGTCCGTCAGTCCTCTGCAGCTGTGTACCAGG
The DNA here is from genome assembly GCF_015104395.2 of Macrobrachium nipponense. Taxonomy (NCBI): domain Eukaryota; kingdom Metazoa; phylum Arthropoda; class Malacostraca; order Decapoda; family Palaemonidae; genus Macrobrachium; species Macrobrachium nipponense. The sequence continues at coordinate 74,532,989 of NC_087200.1, forward strand.
GGAGGTGGGCCGTCTTCTGTGGTTGGTGTCGTAGACGGGGTATATCTCCTCTCAGAGCCACTCTTCAGCAGGTAGCAGACTTCCTCGTTTTTCTTCGCCGAGAGAAGCTCCTCTCAGTCCCCACAGTCAAAGGATATAGAGCCGCCCTGGCACTAGTCCTGAAACTGAGGGGATTGTGATATCTCGAACTCGTTCGAGATCTCCTTGCTTATGAGGAGCTTCAAAAGGTCTTGCCCACCCAGGGAAGTCAGGCCCCCTGAGTGGGACGTGACTTTCGTCCTTAGGAGTTTGACTCGAAGACCCTTCGAGCCACTCCGAGAGTCGTCAGACAGGGATCTGACCCTCAAGACCCTCTTCTTGCTAGCCCTGGCATCGGCGAAGAGAGTAGGGGAACTTCATGGTCTTTCCTTCGATGTACGACACTCCAGGGGATGGGGATCTGTGACGCTCGATTTCGTCCCGAACTTCGCTGCGAAGACTCAGAAACCGTCGATCCCTGACGACAGGTTCGAGTCTTTCACAATTCCCTCCCTAATGGACTTCAACGATTATGATGCGGATGAGATGCTGCTTTGTCCTGTGAGGGCGCTACGGCTCTACCTGAAGAGAACTCGACACCTCAGGCCCGAGTGTCGACGCCTCTTCGTTAGCACCGGGGTAACCAAGAAAGAAGTATCCAAGAACACTTTCTTTCTGGCTGCGTGAGGTGATCAGGAGAGCGTATGAGGCTGATGGTAGTGACAACACCTGTACGCTCCGTGCGAGAGCCCACGAAGTCAGGAGCATTGGTCCTTCCCTTGCGTTCTGCAAGAACTTCTCCGTGGCGCAGGTCCTGAAGGCAGGTGTCTGGGCCAACCAGACTAACTTCACGTCCTTCTACCTTCGGGATATTGCCCACAGGTCCTTGGATACCTTTTCCTTGGGACCCGTGGTGGCTGCTCAACAAGTTGTGTAGCTAACCCAGACCCTCGCAGGCTGAATCAGCATCGAGTCTTGGTGTGACTGTGAGAATGGATGTGCGAATGAGAGAGTGACTGGCTTCTCTTCCCATCTTTTTCTTCTCCTCTACCTGTGGGCAGAGGAGAATGAAGACAGAGCCCCATTCTATCCCTTTCACTAGGGATAGGAGCAGAATATCCACCACTTCCTCCTACAAGGAGGGGGAAATGGATGCCAACAAGAGACAAACCCATAACTTTATATTGGCTCTTGCAACAGGAACCAGTTCTTGCTTGCTGGTACGAAGAGACACGCTTGCCTCTCTCTTAGTACTTGGTCCAGAGGTCTGACCATTGATCCTGCGGTGCACACCCCGATCAATCGGACAGAGGCTTGGATCCCTCCCTCGCTCTTACGACCAGGGAGGTATTCCAAGGTTGGGCGAACACCAGTCTGTTCACAAAAGACTCAAATTCCCCCCACCAAGAAGTGAGTCTTCCTATTGTAAAAGGACTGAAAGGTTTGTATTCCGTGTCGGAACAAATGACAATTTGTCCAAAATTGCATTTTTCCTAACTATACAAACCTGAGGTCCTTTTACACATAGTCCCACCTCATGCCACCCCTCACTCTGCAGTTTTTGCTTGGGCCTAAAGCAAAAGTGATTGTTTACCTCCCAGTCGCGCCTGTTGGACAAGCAGATAACTACCGAACCCCTTGTTCGAAAGCTTACGACCTATCCAGCTGCCGCTAGTAACCTTCCTATTGTAAAAGGACCTCAGGTTTGTATAGTTAGGAAAAATGCAATTTTGGACAAATTGTCATTTTGAAATAGCCTACTGCTGAACACACACACAGCAATATTACGCAATGATACGTGTAAAGGTTTTATTATTCCTCTTCAAACATTATTTAATAACTATAATAACAACTGCATTTAGAAACAATTATAGGACAACTCGTTTCCCTAAACATTATAAATTATTTGGTGGTTGTTATAATTGCTTGAAAAGAAAGAAATGCTGAGAGAGAAGACCGGATGGAGGGGAGGCGAGAAAGAGAAGAAGAGAGAGAGAGGAGACGAGGAAGAGAGAGAGAGAGAGAGAGCGAGAGAGAGCCGAGGAGAGAGAGGAGAGAGGAGAGAGAGACTGACTGGTTAGAACCTTCTTTATACAAGCACTTAGGTGTCTCATTGTAATAGTTTTTTCGTATATGTAGTTCAAGGCTTTGAATAATTTTCGAAACTGAACCATAGCTTATATAATTGATATGGTTACGAACGTACTGCTGGACTTCAAGCAGCTAGGACAATATGGCTGACCAGTGCTTGATATGTTGTGAAACTGTCCGTCCCCGTCAGGTAAGAAGATTTACCTTTAATGTAAATAGTAGTACTCCAATGACATATATTAAATTTATACTCACAATGTCATGTGTAACGTGTTCTTTACATATGACAGGAAGCACTGCAATGTGATGGATGTAGCTACTGGCAGCACCGGACCTGCGGAAGTGGGATCACCCGGGAGTAATACAGGGCTGCTGTCACATGTGTATTCAAGAAAATCAAAGTCTGGGGGAACTTGTGTAGTTTCGAGTGCAAACACTTGGTTGTGCTTTCCACTGGGGCCAGGCTGTGTGGAGGAAAGTGCAAAAATTAGGCCTTCAAAGTTCTTAAACAAACGATGTCGGCACTTACAAGTTTTTAAGGCAGTTGTTGTCGCTCCCATATATGCCACAGGAACATATAGAAGAGTTTTTTATCAGGTTTCATAGGAAAGCTGCAGGGTTGAATGAACTCATAAGCCTTTTAAATTATATGAGACACGAGGATCAATTCTGCAGTATGGCCTCCTCACGTGGTGCGTCTTCGGTCGCTCCGGAGCATCAGAACAAATAATGATGTTGAGGGATGGCATAACAGAATAAACTTAAAGGCAAGTAAAGGAAACTTAAATTTTTATTTACTTTTAAAGCTCCTACATGATGTAGCAAAGATAGTTAATTTACAGGTGTGGCCCTCTTAATGAGAGAATGCCTTGATGAAGTCATTGGGCTTCCGCACGGCATATCATTCCCGTGCTGAAGCGTGGTGATGGGCAAGAGGGCTCTCGAACTGGGGAATTTTTGTTTTTCCTCAGTTTGACTCTAAATTTCTCTCATCCTATTTCTATTACTTATAATTGTTTCATTCTTCTTCATATTTATCAACTTTCTCCAACCTTGCTGTCAAAACTCTTACCCATTTCACTGTCCAGATGTTTTTTTAGGGGACATCATATCCGGGATTGGAAATTTTTTCAAAATCAATTGTGGGAGCTGTGGTGGTCTTGCCAACTACCTGATAATGTTTGGACACCTTGGAATGTCAGTATTTCCATACTGGCATGCGGGACTATTCTCCAACCAAAACTTGGCCTTCGGATTCCAGGGGTTGGCCGGTTTCATAGAGATAGGACTCTCGGCATTCTGTCCGGTTTGCCTGCCACTATGATTAGAGAAGCGCCTCAGTGGCGTGGTTGGTATGGTGTTTGCTTCCCACCTCGGTGGTCGCGGGTTCGATTCTCGGCCATTCCATTGAGGAGTGAGAGATGTGTATTTCTGGTGATAGAAGTTCACTCTCGACGTGGTTCGGAAGTGACGTAAAGCCGTTGGTCCCGTTGCTGAATAACCACTGGTTCCATGCAATGTAAAAACACCATTAAAAAAAAAAAAAACTATGATTAGAGTGGGGATGATTGTATTCCTGTAATGCTCTCAGTCCCATCAAGCGGGTTTGGCATACACTTGAGCCACTCTAATCATAGTGGTACCATCCCTTTGTGGTAGGGTAGGGAGTGGACATTTGGGAAGCAGCTCTCGCAGGTGTCATTGGTGGAGAAATTAATTTCATGAAAGGATAATGGGTTCTCTTTTGGGATGTCAGACAGTCTAATTTTTTTTTCTTTCCCCCAACTAATTTAATGACGGAAATTAATGTTTCTTATACCCCTGGATCGAATGGCGAACCTGACACTGTTGACGACCTCCGCTAATTTAATTAGGGGAAACTCTGTTGATGACCTCGGAACTAGGAAGGACCATTCTATTGATATTCCAAAATTGAGTAATCTGGGTAACGCAGGAAACTTAGATCCTTCATGTTACCCCAAATTCCAATAGAGACAAATTATGATATATATATAAAGAATTCAAGTGTTATGGATCTATAACAGAAATAAGAATGAAACTGGAAGATACAAAATGGGATTCATGGATATCTTACAATAGTCATGATGAAGCATTTAATGCAATATGTAATATTAATAATATCAAATTAATAACTTTAATATAATGGCTGCTCTTTGCGACAAGGTACCAAAGGATTTGGATGTTATAGACCTGCGGACTGGTTTGAAAAAGATGCTGATTTAGTTATGCCTTCCCAGAAGCCAAAACCACCGATGTGGCTTGTAGCTGAATCTCAGGGGGTTACAGGGAACTATTCAAAATATGCAAATTAATTCAGAAAAAAGTGGGAACTATTGCACCGGGAGATATATCTCGTTTTGGAAAAAATAGTTACCTTATCCATGCCAAATCATGCACACAGTCTGTAATACTATCCAACCTTAAAACAAATGATGATATTAAGTTAGATGTCAAACCCCACCTAAATTTTAGCTACGGAAGGGGAGTAGTTTTTAACAAAGATCTGTATGAATTTACAGAGGAGGAGATACTGGCCATGTGTCCACTAAATGTATGGAAAGTACACAAAGTCCCGGGTACATCAATGATTATCCTTACTTTCCAGGATGCTGATGTACCTTCCCAGTATTATTATTGAAAATGAAGTTATTAAAATTCGACCATTCAAGCAGAAGCCACTGCAATGTTTTAATTGTTTTAAATTTGGACACCCGTTAAGAGTTTGCAAAAACGAAAAAATGTGTGGTATTTGCTCTAAATCTTACCATGGAGAATGTGCACTTGATGCCAGGTGTTTAAATTGCAGCTCAAATCATAAATCCACTGACCGGAGCTGTGAGCTGTATAAGTCGGAAGAAGATGCCCTTAACAAATCCAATTTAGAACATATAAGTGTGGGATATGCCAAAAGACTATTAGATAAATCAAGTAGTTATGCAAAGGCACTAAAATCAAACCCACCTAGCACTGCCAATAGTTCTATAAAAAGAAATATACCATCCAATGATAAAATGCTGCATGATGAGGTAAGCATATTGCCTTCTGAGGCTTTGCCACAATGTATTAACAGTGGGGCATTGCCCATCCCCGTACAACCTTTGTCCCCCATTACAATTAGTAGTAAAAACCTCTCTCAGGCCATGTCCTTGCCTGATTTGATGGAGGTGCCACTTAAAACCAACTTGCCTGGTGCACCTGTTGTGGGGAAGGTGCAAAAAACCTAGAAAGCCCACCACCTATTAATCGAAAAAGAGAGAGACCTCCATCTCTCTCACTCCCCTTCCATCCGAAACATTAAAGCTATGACGTCAAATATATTTGATGTTTTATCTGTTGATGTTTCTGATCAACTGGAAGATAACTTGAATAAATCAGAAACTCAAGTTGAGGTCCACCATCCGCCTCAACAAATAGATCAAAAGGACACAAAGAAAAAGACAAACGTAAAACCCAATATATCAAGACCATCTCTAAAGAAACCTACAGGAAATAATGTTAGATTAAAAGTTGCCAGTGGGAAGACCTCATCCAAGATGTCTTCCAGAAGTGATCCATAGTTTTCTCCTCCATTTTGCAATGGAATTGTCAGGGTTTAAGGGCCAAATATGAAGAACTTAAGCTACTAATTCATGAGCATTCCCCCCATAAGTTGTATGTCTACAGGAGAGCAAGCTTGATGCTAATACTCTTGTCCTCGAGAGTGTATTAGCTATAGAACACCATATAATCAACAAGCAGGGAGCCATGGCGGAAGTCTCATTCACGTTCGTCGAGATGTTCCCCAAATATCTTTGTCTATTCGTACACCTCTGCAGGCAGTTGTTGTACAGATTGATATAGGAAGAAAATATACAATATGCTCTCTGTACCTACCTCCAAATGATAATATTTTTTATGATAATTTAGTAGAGGTGATTCAACAACTCCCCCAACCTTTTCTCTTTCTGGGAGATTTGAATGGTAGACATCCTTTATGGGGCGATGTTTTAGCAAACACAAGGGGCAATATTATATCATCAATTGTGGAAAATGAGGATGTTGGACTCCTTAATACAGGAGAGCCCACACACTTTCATGTCCAGACAGGTACCTTGTCATGCATTGACCTATCAATCGCAAGCTCTAATTGCCTTCTCGATTTCAATTGGAGGACATTAGATTATTGGCATACTAGTGATCATGCACCAATCATTATAAGCACCAACAATGGTCCACCTTTACAGAGATCGCCACGATGGAATCTTGACAAGGCAGACTGGGGTAGATTTCGTGAGCTAAGCGAAATTGAAGGGAATGCAGAAGTTTTGAAAATATTGATGATGCCAAAGACATGCTGAATAGAACCCTTCATACAGCAGGAGTCAATTCAATTCCCAAAACAACAGGGTTATTCAAACGACGACCAGTCCCCTGGTGGTCTTCAGAACTAACTGCCCTGCACGAGCCACAAGAAGGTCTTTAACCCGATTGCGCAGACGCCGTACTGAGGAGAATTTAATTACATACAAGAAAATGTGAGGCACAGTTCCGTCGTGCCATGAAAGAAGCTAGGCGTCAGTCTTGGGTGTCTTTTGTTTCCTCCATTAACAGTAGAACACCACCATCTTCTGTGTGGAGGAAAGTGAAAAAGATAGCAGGCAAATTCACCCCCAACCCACCACCAGTGTTGAAGGTGAATGATCAGTATGTGACTGGAGCAACTGACGTTAGCAAGCCCTGGCGGATCATTTCTCAAATGTATCATGCAAGTGTGAAGCAGCTCCTGCGGTCACCAGTTTAGGAGCAATGAAAGAAAAGAAAATTTTTAAATTTTGCAACAGGAAGGGAAGAGTCATACAACTCTTTTACTGAAAGAGAATTTGACTCCGCACTTGCTATGTGTAATGATACAGCCCCTGGACCCGAGGAATTCCATATGCAATGATTAAACATGTACCTGTTAATACCAAGTTGTTTATTTAAGCATTATTAACAGAATATGGCATGATCATAGTTATCCAAGTGTTTGGGAACTAGCCATTATTTTAGCCTTTTTAAAAACCTGGTAAGGATAAGTTTTTAGCTGCAAACTATCGACCAATTGCATTGACATCTTGTTTATGTAAGATCATGGAGAAGATGGTCAATGTAAGACTGGTATGGTACCTGGAAAAGAAGGGTATTTTTTCACCTATCCAGTGGGATTTAGAAAAATGCATTCAACGATTGATGTGTTGATGCGACTGGAATCCTCTATTTGTGAAGCCTTTGCTTCCAAACAGCACCATGTAACAGTCTTTTTTGATCTTGAGAAGGCTTATGACACTGCATGGAGATATGGTATATACTTAAAACCATTCATGAATTGGGTTACGAGGAGAGTTACCATTGTTCATTCAATCATTTGTTTCACATAGATTTTTTCAAGTGAGAGTAGGGGAGAGTAGGGAAACTCTCAGAGAGGAGATGTCAGGAAGAAGGAGTTCCCCAGGGTAGTGTGCTAAGTGTAACACTATTTGCACTAGCCATTAATGGGATATCCTCTCATTCCCCAAGATATTCTCTCAACATTATTTGTAGATGATCTCTCCATATCATTTGCTGGATCTAGAATGTCGATGGTTGAGAGAAAACTACAACTCTCAATTGACAAAATTATTCAGTGGGCTGTTATGAATGGATTTAAGTTTTCGACAAGCAAAACTGTTGTTGTCCATTTCTGTCGTATTCGGGAGTACATCCTGACCCGGATATATACATCAAAGGCCAACGGATCCCATGTGTAAAATGAAGCTAGATTTTTTAGGTTTGATATTTGATTGCAGGTTGACATGGGTTCCTCACTTAAAGGCGTTAAAAGTTAAGTGTCTTGAGGCTCTGAATCTTTAAAAAGTATTATCACATACATCATGGGGGCAGACCGCAAAACTATTTTAAAAATTATACAAGGCCTTAATTTTTTCAAAAAATTAGTTATGGGTGTGAAATATTACTCCTCAGCCCCCCCAAGCCGATTAAAGGTATTAGATTCTATACACCATGCATGGTATTAGAATTGTCTACAGGAAGCGCTGGAACTTGAACCTATTCCAAGTCTCTTGTGATGCTGAGAATTAACTTTAGGACCTTTACCGAAAGTCTTCTATTATTCGGTATTGGTTTAGGTTGCAAAGACTTGCCCAATTCTTTAGCCTGTCAGACTGCAAACTTTGTAAGGCATTGTAGATATTTTGAGTTACACCCAAAATCTCCTCAACCTTATGGTTTTCGGGTAAAACAATTTATAAACGGTCTTGATAGAGCCAGAAATAGAGTTCTTTCCATTTAGGATATCACCAACCCCTCCCTGGAAATTACCAGATATATCTTTTTGTAAATATTTTATTGGTATAAAAAAGAACATGACTGAATTAGAAGCCAGGTCTCTCTTTCATGAACATGTCGAAGAACATAGGGAATCGACTTTTATATATACAGATGGCTCCAAATCTGATGCTGGCGTGGATTTGGAGTATATAGTGGTTCTTTTAATTGTAGAGGTGCACTTCCTCTAGTATCTTCCATATTTACTGCAGAACTATATGGCATATTAACCGCTATTGAGAAAATAGCATTAAAAGATGAGGGCAATTTTACCATTTTTAGTGATGCAAGAAGTGTCCTTCAAGCTTTAGAAGTTTTTAATTCTAGTAACCTTTGGTTTTAAAGATTTTAGAGTGGCTTTTTTATTATTGGTCTGAAAGGCATAACAGTTCGATTTTGTTGGGTTTCCGGCACACTTAGGTGTGTGTGGAAATGAGGAGGCAGATTCACTGGCAAAGAATGCTGCAGCTGAGTTGCTACCAAGAAGGTATCCCATTCCATGTAATGATTTTTTAACCTACAATTAAGAATTTTATTTATAATAATTGGCAAAAGCATTGGGAAAGCTTAGCTGAGAATAAGATGAGAGAAAAAATAAACAAATGTTATTAATCCCCTTGGAAATATAACGTGATGCCCCGAAAGTGGAGACTACTCTTTGTCGTCTCCGAATTGGTCACACTCGGATGACACATGAGTTTTTGCTAGCTGGCCAACACCAACCATATTGTGACGACTGTTTGATACCCTTGACCTTGAAGCATTTGTTGACTGAATGCCCCACTTATAGCACGGAAAGAAATAGATATCTGTTTGAGGCTCGAGGTGAGGATGGCAGGTTCATCCTTACCAAGATTCTTGGACATGATGTCATACAATGCAAGTGGCATTTTTATATTTATTTCAGAAGCAGGTCTTCTGAAAAGCTATTTAACTTTTACAATGATATATTTGCTTTTATGGTTTTAATTGCATATAATTATATTCTTTATTTATAATAAACGATATCGGCGTCAATGACCTTCGATGTCAGGATGCCAGAGAACTTCCAATCATTCATTCATTCATTACAGGTGTGGCTGCTGTCAGAAGGGAAGGTTTTGAGAAAGCAGCAACATAAGTATAATAAACATGACGGCCAACTTGTAAAACTATGGGACGAAGATGATAATGATGAAAGATCGGCCAGACAATTACTGAAGGCAGTTTCTCATCATACTGCCATTTATGTTTCTCAATATGTACATTATTACTTTTAGAAGCTTTTAGCAATGTGTTTTACTTTTTATAATTGTTATTTATAAAGACTACTCTTTCTATTTTCAAACTCTGTTTTACTTACCTCAGAGATTTATTTACAAGGTCACTTGGAAAGAGATAAAAGAGACCTTTCTCAGGTCTGATCTCAAAAGAGAGAACAAAACACAATAAAAGAAAATAACACACAATATAACAAAAAATAGCTTTAACAAAGTAAATTTGGATGTGGGCTGAGTTGGTAGTCACAATGGGCCGACTTGGCGATGGGACGAGTTGGACTACATCCAGGCAACTGTCCCCCCAAGACGCAACTTCCCCCCCCCCCCCCCCCCCCCACCCCCCCCCCCCCACCCCCCCCCCCCCCCCCCCCCCCCCCCCCCCCCCCCCCCCCCCCCCCCCCCCCCCCCCCCCCCCCCCCCCCCCCCCCCCCCCCCCCCCCCCCCCCCCCCCCCCCCCCCCCCCCCCCCCTTCTCACGCGGTAATTTTCCATTATTTCTACCAAAATTCAAATCTGTTATCACATTAAGTTATATCTAATCACATTAAGTTAGTATATCTATCTATCTGTTAGCTACCAGTGAGGATGAGTTAAATAAACAGTAGTGGGAGTCTATAGATTTTGTTGAAATACCTTTTGTGTCAATGACAGGGCTTAGGCCTACATGTCAAATTCTTATATTTTGAGACAATGACAGGGCATAGGCCTACACGTGAAATTCATATATTTTGAGCCAATGATGGGACATAGGCCTACATGTCAAATTCTTATATTTTGAGGCAATGACAAGGCATAGACCTTCACGTCAAATTCTTATATTTTGAGGCAATGACAGGGGATAGGCCTACACATCAAATTCTTATATTTTGAGACAATGACAGGGCATGGGCCTACACGTTAATTTCTTATTGCAAATGGTTTTCTACCCGTATCTGTTGGAAATAGGGTAGGCTACCTTGTTATTAATATAGTAGTTTCAAGTTGAAACTTTCAACTCAATAAATAATGCATATGCATAAAGTGGAATGTACACTTATAAGCAAGATCACATACACATACATGAGTGGATGGCCAAATCTTAGGACTGTCTCAGCCTTATACCAACTATCAAATTGCTTTCAATGAACTATACTGAAAATATATTTACTAAAGGGGTAAATTATATTGCTGTGACGAGTAAATATAAGGCTGCTGTAGCGTTTCTATGAGAATCAAGGCTATGGTAGGAAGGCATCATAAGATACTTAACAAATTAGAAAAATGTATGACAGCTGAAAGTTCTGTATGAGGTGATCCAAACCTGCGAGTAGCCCATGAATCATTTGGTTTTGGGGCATTCTTATCGAGTCAGTCTCTCTCTCTCTCTCTCTCTCTCTCTCTCTCTCTCTCTCTCTCTCTCTCTCTCTGTTATGAGAATATTCTAGCGCAGACTGAACAATCTCCGAAGTTTTGGTTCGGGGCCAAAAACCGTAAGCAAACCGCCATTTGTTCCGACACATAATACAAACCCTCGGTCCTTTACATATGGAATGTACTTAGGGTAAAACAAAGCGTGGGCTGGGCAACTCCCCGACTACCATTGCTAGGCCACCCTCCGAAAAAGTACTTTTAGCGCGTCCTGACACCGGAGATGGTCATCAGTCACGAGTTGTTGTTGGTGACAGAAGGAGCTAAAGACCTCTACTCTCCTTTCGAAGTACGTAAGTATTTTCTCCAAAGTTAGAAATTAAGGCCATATTTTAAGATTTAAACAGAGGGTAATGAAAAGTGTGGCCAACGCAGGGAGGTGAAGCGTCACTTTGCTTTGGGCCGCCATCAAAACAAGATGTGCTCTTCGCTGCTCTGCCCTCTGTGTCGTATACTTTGTTTACTTCTCTACGAAGTTCATCATCGCTTTTTCTCTAACCTTGTAGTACTTGTGTGTGTGGAAGCTTGTAAGTACTTGATTTTTTTCTTTATACCATTTTTCGTGGGAAAATGGAAGGCCATGAGCCGGAGAGACCCCCCTGCCCCCCAGTCAGCTGCAGATTGTGCCCTGGTGTGGAGGGCCGTAGGTGTGGGGATGTTAGGACCCTTTATGATATAGACCCTCATCCTTCATGTACTCGGTGCTGGGGGCGCAAATGCTCTCGCACCGAGACGTGATATTTGTATATCGTGGTCGGAGGAGCAGTGGGAGCAGTACGAGGGGAGGAAGAAGGCGCGTAAGCCGGCCAAGGAGTCGGAGGAGGAAGAGGAGGAAGGTGTCTTCGTCGTCGTCTGCAGCCGCCTCTTCCCCTTCGACTTCCAAGGCCCCACAGCCGAGGAAGAAGAAGGTAGCCTCCTCCGCCCCCCCAAGGAGTCTCGCTCAGAGACCTCTAAGAGTCTGTCCCACTCTGGTGGGACAGTTGGGGCTTTCGCTGGTCCTCCTGTACCTTCAGGAACGGGGCCCGTCTATCCTTCCTTAAGGAAGAATAAGACGGGGACCGAAGGGGCACCCGCTAACACCGGTACCTCTTCTCCTGGCGCCAGAGGTTCTGCCTCGGCACCAGGAACCGTCTTGGCCACTCTTTTGCGAGTGGTACCAAGTGTATGGTCGCCCGCGGGTGACCATGCAGCCAGGGTCCAAGCAGATGAGCCTGCTCGCCGCCAGGACCCAGGCACGGAGCGGAAGACTGGTGGCAGTCACTCAGGCGACTCCTGCCAGGCCAGCGATCGCTCTCGCGGCGATCTGCCGGTCTCCAGGGTTGACGCGATGGTCCCACCGGACTGTACGTGGGCCGAGGCGAGGAAGAGGTCCCCCTGGCCGCCAGAACCAGCCTCGGCTGGTCCGGCTACCATGACGTGCCGTGAGGATGGGCCACGCTCCTACCGTGACAGTGGACTCCACTGGTCTCCTGACTGTTGCTCCCACTGGGACCAGATGGATAGGCTGAAAGGTAGCAGCTCTCCTGACGCTCGGGACCGTTGCTACTGTTCTCTGTCCAGCGGCTCTTTTCAGGGAGACTGTGCGACTAGGCATGCAGCTCGATTGTCACTGCAGGTCGGCGATCGCCTGCAGCCCCCCAGCACACTGGCTCTGCTAGTGGGCAGGGGGGGAGCGTCAGGTCTGCCTCTTCTATCCCTTCAACCTCATTGGGGTACACCGGGAGGAGGGAGGTGATCAGGAGTGACCACGGTCCCTCCACGAGGGCCTACAAACCTGACCCGGTCTTGGGACTGACCAGATCGTACGCCCAAGTGGATGGAGGAGACCAAGAGGGGTCTGTCGTGGTTCCTTTTGTGGAAGGAGGAGGATCTCGGGAGGCGTTCTCCCTGGATGGACTTGACGGTCCATCTCCCAAGGACACAGTCAACCCCGAGATCCAGAGGTCATCGCGCTGATTCGTCAGCACAATGACCTCGGGGAAGAATTGGTGCTCCCGCCCTCCGAGTCTACATCAAGGCTGGAGTCGTTCTGGGGTCCTAAGAAGGAACCCAGGATGATGGTGGGTCTGCCCCGATCAGCCATAGCTGACAGTTTGTTGGGCCAGGAGGACTCTCTCGTCTCAGGACAAGAGGGATCACTTCGGTCTGGCTGGTCGTCTAAGCTACTTTCCCCTCCTCTACCACAGCAGAGGCACTTCTACGTGCCTTCGGGTGTCTCTTTTCAACACCTGCTGGTCTGGTCTCGCAGCAAAAGGCTCTAGCTTTGTAATCGACTGCCGTGGCAGCGTTCCAAGCTGTCTCCTGGCTGGACCTGTGGTCCCTCACCGTGTCAAAGGTCGCAGCCTCCTGGGGAAACATCACTCCCAAAGGGGACCGGGCTTTCAGGAGATTTTGTCAGTCTGGAGGTAGGGCGATCCCCTACCTGGCCCACCAGACAGCCAACCTGTGGGCCAACCCGGTACTGAGACGTAGGGACGCAGTCCTCTCTCAAGTAACCAGGGCAGCAGGGCGCGAGGCAGCTTTGGGTCTGAGAAACGGACCGGTGCTGGGTTCCTCCTCTCTTTACCCCAGAGAGATGGTGGACGCTGTGCTGGAACAGCGGCGCACTGAGGATAGTGACTTCCTAGTCCACCAGGCAGTCTTGAAGGCGTCTGGGCAGTCTCGAGTCACTGCAGCTAAGCCTAGGCACTTCGGCAGGAAGTAGAAGCCATGCTGAGCAAACGAGCTGTGGAGATCGTATGGGATCAGTCGCTGGGCTTCTACAGCCAACTTTTCCTGGTGGAAAAGTCATCAGGGGGCTGGCGCCCTGTGATAGATTTCTCTCCCTTGAACCGATAGAAATGACACGCTCCGTGCTCGATTCTGTCAGGGTGAACGACTTCATGCTTTCTGTGGACCTGAAGGATGCATATTTCCAAATGCCCATCCACCAGTCCTCCAGGAAGAACCTCAGCTTCATCCTCGATGGGACGGTGTACCAATTCAGGGTTCTTTGTTTTGGTCTCTCTACCGCCCCACAGGTGTTCACGTAAGTGTTCACTCTGGTGTTTGCTTGGGCTCATTCGGTAGGGATACGTCTTCTGAAATATCTCGACGATTGGCTGGTCCTGGCGAGCTCCCGCTCGCAGTTGCTACAGGACAGGGATCGACTCCTCGAATTCTGTCGCGATCTCGGGATCGTGGTGAACTTCGAGAAGTCAGATCTCGAGCCCAAGCAGAGGATGAAGTAACTGGGCATGCTGATCGACACGGTAGCAGGACAAGTCTTCCCCGCAGACTCACGGATCAGCAGGTTCAGGAAGGCATCCGGACAGTTCCTGTCTTGACAGGAGCAACCAGCTCAGCAGTGGCAGATCGTGATCGGTCACCTGTCGTCTCTCGAGAAGTTAGTCCCTCACGGGCATCTTCACCTGCGGTCTCTTCAGTGAGGCAGGACCTAGCCTGGTGGCTGGATGGCGGGAACCTCGTAAGAGGAGTGCCTTTCTGCACTCCCTCCCTGGAGATACTACTGTTCTCTCGACTGAGGGATGAGGCGCACACCTGGAGGAGTTGCTGGCTGCAGGTGTGTGGGGCCATAGCGACAAGCACCTTCACATCAACGTCCTGGAGCTCAAGGCAGCCTTCTTCGCTCTCCAAAAGTTCCAGGAATGGGTGATGGGACACTCAGTGGTGTTGAGCGACAACACCACGGTAGTGGCATATGTCAACAAACAAGGGGGCCTAGTGTCCCTTCTGTTAAGCCATTTGACGTTGCAGGTGCACGAGTGGGCCGAAGCTCACTCAGTAGAGCTGTCAGCCCGATACATTCCAGGCAAGAGGAATGTAGTGGCAGACAAGCTCAGTCGTCGGAATCAGGTGATAGGGAATGAATGGTCCCTTCACCCAGATGTGACGGAAAGGCTCTTGCTTGGTGAGACGTTCCCGCATGAAATCAGATTAATCAACAGATATCACAAGTTTAACATACGACTAGAATTTGAGAAATATCTAGAAGTGTTCGTGAACTATCGGTGATAAGATTAGTGTGAAAATAGTAGGATAAAGCGTCTTCTAAGTTAGTTTATCAAGTGTAATACTGTAAATCAGAACAAGATGGCAGTAAGTTCCAACTGCGGGAAGAGATGGCGTAATTTAGCGTGTTTAGCAGATTCGCAATACGATGAGGTAGCAGGAAGGGAACTGGCATTTCTCATCTATGAAATCAGCAACAGTCCTAACCAAAAAGATACAAAAGCATTCATAGATATATTAGAAGGATATAATCCTTCAAACTGGAACAAATCTAATGAAAACATCTTGAAAATAATTGAAGAAGTTCCAAATAAAATCCAAGTGGTCAAGAGACTCATAAAGAAAATATACATAAACCAACATATTCCGACAAAAGAAAATGAATAAGGTGAATCTTGTGAATATCCTAATTGACGCATTAGGAAAAAGAATGCCAAAAGCATGCAAACTGTGTAAGGTTTGGTATAGCATAGTCAATCCACACAAAACCTAATCAGAAAATGTGCTGCATGCAACATTCCGACCCATCCACAGTGTGCTGAGGTAATACAAGATATGAGAAAAGATACAAAAATTTTTTGTTCAACATGTCTATCATGGATAGACAATGTTATTAAATCAAGATTGAATGTACAAATAGTTGAGGATGAAGAAGAAGAAGAAGAAGAAGAGGAAAACGGAAGAGAAGTAAACAAAAATGAAATGACAGAAAAAAATAAGGAAAACAAAGAACAAGATAAAAGTATGGATGCAGAGATACTCATTGATACTACATATGAGGCAATAAAGCAGCATACCTACGAAGAAAAAATTATGATATGGCAACAGAAAAAGCAACCCTCCGAAGAGGCTCTACCCAAGATCTACACAATGACGGGAAAGAGGAAAAAATAGACAAGAAAGACAAAATCTGCAACCTTTTGAAAAGAGGGAATTGCAGATTTGGAGAAAGATGTTACTACAAACATCCTAAGGTATGTCACAACTATGAAATATATGGTAAATGTGCATACCTAGATGGATATGGGGATGATTGCAGAGATCTGCATCCAAAAATATGCAAAAACCTAAAGAAGGAAGGATGTAAGTTCGCACAAAAATGCAAATATATGCACCCTGTAGCCATGAATCATAATCAAATAAATAACCAACCAAGTAATAAAATCCAAAATAAGAAAGAAAAAACAAATAAAGAGAGAAATCAAGAATATCAGGTAAAAGAGAAAAGCAAACCACCAATGAGATATGCAGAGATGTCAGCAAAAAATTTCAATGCATCAGCTCCAAAATTCTACTCAAGGGATAATAACTGTATTTATTATGCAAGAGGATATTGCAGAAACGGAGAAAATTGCAGATTCAGACACAAAATGAATAATTAGTGATGAAGGAAGATCAAATATTATGGAAAAGTTGGATTTTTTTTAATGTCAGAATTTCTGGAAATGAAAAAAAGAACAACACACCAGAACAGGAAAGAGACATGGGAAAATCCTTATTACTACCAATATTAATGAAGGAGAAAAC
Organism: Macrobrachium nipponense; assembly: GCF_015104395.2. Lineage (NCBI taxonomy): Eukaryota > Metazoa > Arthropoda > Malacostraca > Decapoda > Palaemonidae > Macrobrachium > Macrobrachium nipponense. The sequence continues at coordinate 74,549,664 of NC_087200.1, forward strand.
ACGCAAACCATCATAGTGATGAATGCGCAGGGTTTAGTTACGAGTAACTCAAAAAGAAAAATAGAGTACTTAGAAGAACTAACCCAAATTGAAAAGAAAATAGATATAATGAATATAAGTGAAACCTGGTATTCCCAAGAGACTGGGAATGATGATCAAATAAAAGGGTTCCAAACTTACAAACTTATAGATCAGATAGAAAAAATAGGAATCAAGGGGGAACCGCAATATATGGGAAAGACAAAAAACAAGGAAAAATATATGAGAAATATAGTAACTCAGAATGTGAACTAATAGCGGTAGAATTTGAATCTGAAAAATTAATGAACATAGTAATATATAGACCTCCTAATACTAAAGAGTTTGACTTAATAATTGAAAAATTGGATGATATATGTAGAAATCACAAGGACTGGACTATTCTCCTATCTGGTGACTTCAACTTTCCTTTCGTAGAATGGAAAGAACATAGGAGATTGTGGGGATGTACTTATACATATAAAAAAAGAGAGTAATAGTAGTGCAGAAGATAAGAGGCAATTCGAAAAAGCTACTAGATATTGCTACTAGAATACAACATTCAACAAATAAATCACCTGCCAACAAGAAAGGAAATACTTTAGACCTAGTATTTGTGAACGAGGTGAATTATGTTAAAGAAATAATAGTTTATAATGCGAGTATTTCAGACCATAATGTCATAGAATTAACAGTTCTTTCAAAGCAAGTGAAAACAGAGATAAGCAAGAAATGAAAAAGTGGGAAGGATATGGAAAATACAACTTCTACAGTAAAAATATAAAATGGTCAGAAATAAATGAAGAATTAAACAAAGATTGGGATAACATTTTCGTAAGCGATGACATAAGGGTAAATACGGAGATATTATATAAAATATTAGAGAAAATAGTGGATAAATATATACCGAAGAAGAAAAGTAAACATCATTCATGCATACCAAGAGACAGAAGGATCTTGTTCCAGAAAATCAGAAAGTGGAAAAAAGGTCTTGCAAAAGAAAAAACAAAAAAATGCATGCAAAGTTATAGAACTAAAAAGTAAGATAGAAAATGCAGAACAAAAGATTATACAATCAAAAGAAAATGAAAAACGGGAATTGGAAGAAAAAACCCTATTAAATATCAAGCAAAACCCCAAACTATTATACTCATATGCGAAGAAGATGAATAAAAGAAGAATAGAAATAGGCCCTCTGAGAATTGAGGGAGATTAACGAATGAAAAAAAGGAAATTTGCAACATACTGGCAGAACGATATAAGAGAGAATTCACCCCTAGAATAGATAATGAAGATAATGATATAGAAGTAAGGGACGAAAATAGTGAATATTTAGCTGACATAGAAATTAATGAAGCTGATATTGTGCAGGCAATTAATGAAATTAAAAATGGAGCTGCTGCAGGGCCTGATTGGAATCCCTGCTATTTTTGTTAAAGAAAGTAGTTCATTACTATCGCAAGCCACTTGCAATATTATTAAGACAAAGTGTAGATACAGGCAAGATTTATGATGAGCACAAATTAGCATATATCACCCTACTTTCAAAAGTGGATCAAGACTTGAGGCAAGTAATTATAGGCCTGTGAGTCTAACATCACATATTTAGGAAAGTGTATGAAAGGGTAATGAAGAAAAATATTATGAAACATTAATAAAAAATAATTTGTTTAATATAGGACAACACGGTTTCGTACCCGGAAAAAGTACACAAACCCAACTGTTAGTCCACCGTGAGAACATAATTCAAAATATGAAAAGCAAAGGGGAGGAAATGAACACAGATGTGGTTTATCTAGACTTTGCAAAAGCTTTTGACAAAGTAGACCATAATATATTAGCAAAGAAAATTAGAAAACACAATATCTTAGATAAAATAGGAAGATGGTTAAAAGAATTTTTACACAACAGAAAACAGATAGTTATTGCAAACGATGAGAAATCGGATGAAACCAAGGTAATATCCGGTGTGCCACAAGGTACGGTGTTAGCTGCAATACTGTTTGTTATTATGATTGAAGACATAGACAGTAATGTTAAGGATTCGGTAGTGAGTAGTTTCGCTGATGACACAAGAATAAGTAGAGTAATTACTTGTGATGAAGATAGGAACGCTCTACAAAGAGACCTTAACAAAGTATATGAAAATAGGAAAATAGGATGGTATTTAACTCTGATAAATTTGAATCAATAAATTATGGAGACAGAGAAGGAAAGCTATATGCATATAGGGGACCTAATAATGAGGACAATCACAAATAAGGAAGCAGTTAAAGACCTTGGTGTGATGATGAATAGGAACATGTTATGCAATGATCAAATAGCAATTCTTTTGGCAAAATGTAAAGAGCGAAAAATGGGAATGTTTGTTACGGCCCTTCAAACAAAAGAAAAGCTGATAACACATGATTATGCTTTTATAAAAACTTATATTTTCCGTTAGTCCACTTAGCAATATTGCAATATGATATGGTAACCCACACTATCAAAAGGATATTGCACAAATAGAGAGTGTACAAAGGTCCTTTACAGCTAGAATAGAAGAAGTTAAGGACCTTGACTACTGGGAAAGACTACAATCATTAAAATTATATAGTCTAGAAAGGAGAAGAGAACGATACATGATAATTCAGGCATGGAAACAGATAGAAGGAATAACAGAAAATATCATGGAACTAAAAATATCAGAAAGAGCAAGCAGAGGTAGATTAATAGTGCCCAAAACAATACCAGGAAAAATAAGGAAAGCACACAGGACATTAATCCACTACGCACCAGCATCGATAATGCAGCGTCTATTCAATGCGTTGCCAGCTCATCTGAGGAATATATCAGGAGTGAGCGTAGATGTGTTTAAGAATAAGCTCGACAAATATCTAAACTGCATCCCAGACCATCCAAGATTGGAAGATGCAAAATATACCGGAAGATGTACTAGCAACTCTCTGGTAGACATTAGAGGTGCCTCACACTGAGGGACCTGGGGCAACCCGAACGAACTGTAAGGTCTGTAAGGTAAGGGCGTCCAGTCGTTGATCTGTTCGCCACCCGGCACAACAGATAACTCGAGGTCTTGTACTCAGTTGTGCCGGACCCAATGGCAGCTGCAGAGGACGCTCGTCAACATCCGTGGGACAACCTCTTCATGTACGCCTTCCCCGTTCTGTCTGATTCACAAGGTGATCAGCATGGTGCTGGTCACCGCAAATCTTCGGATGATTCTGGTGGCACCCAAATGGCCTCAGGCCTTTTGGTATCCGAACCTGCTGGCTCTTCTCGCGGAGGTACCAAGATAGATTCCCCACTGGCACAGCCTCTTGTGTCAGCCACACATGGAACGGTACCACCGATCGGTTTGATCCCTGTCTCTTCACAGATGGCTGTTATCCAACATCTCTTGCGAGCGAGAGACTTTTCTCACTGAGCAGCAACAGAGATGGCTGGGTACCTCAGGCAGTCCTAGTTGTGTACCAGGGGAAGTGGTCCGTCTTCTGTGGGTAGTGTCGTGGAAGGGGTCTTTCTCCTCTCAGAGCCACTTTTCAGCAGTTAGTGGATTTCCTCGTCTTCCTTCACCGAGAGAAGCTCCTCTCCGTCTCAGCAGTGAAAGGCTACAGGGCCACCCTGGCCCTAGTCCTTAAGCTGCGGGGAGTGGACATCTCCACTTCCATGATCTCCCTCCTGATGAAGAACTTCGAGAGGTCTTGCCCACCCAGGGAACTCAGTTCCCCGGGGTGGGACATGACTCTCGTCCTTAGGAGTTTGACTCGAAGATCCTTCGAGCCACTCTGGGAGTTGTCAGACAGGGATCTGACCCTCAAGACCATCTTTCTGCTGGCCCTGGCATCGGCAAGGAGAATAGGGGAACTTTATGGTCTTTCTTTCTATGTCAAGCACACGAGGGGATGGGGATCGGTGACGCTTGATTTCGTCTCTGATTTCATATCAAAGACTCAGAACTGTTCGGTCCCTGACGACTGGTTCGAGTCATTCACGATGCCCTCCCTGAAGGACTTCACCAACAACGATGTGGATGAGATGCTGCTTTGTCCTGTGAGGGCGCTACGGCTCTATCTGAAGAGAACTCGCCACCTCAGGCCTAAGTGTTGATGCCTCTTTATTAGCACCGGGGTTACCAAGAAGGTGGTGTCCAAGAACACTTTTTTTTCTGACTTCGTGAGGTGATCAGGAAGGCGTACGCTTCAGATAGGAGTGACAACACTGGTACCCTTCGTCCGAGAGCCCACGAAGTCCGAGGTATTGGTCCAACCCTTCCACAAGAACTTCTCCGTGGCACAGGTGCTGAAGGCAGGGTTTTGGGCCAACCAGACCACCTTCACGTCTTTTTTTCTTCGGGATATCGCCCACAGGTCCTTGGATACTTTTTCCTTGGGACCCATGGTGGCTGCTCAACAAGTTGTGTAGCTTACCCAGCTCCCGCGCGGACAGAACAGCATTGCATCTTTGTGAGAATGCATGAATGGGCGAGCGAATGAGTGTGACTGGCTTCTCTTCCTCCTCCTTTCTGTCCTCTACCAGAGGGCTGTGGTCATCACTACGCTGGACAGGAGGCCAATGTAGGTAAGCTACGCGACTGAGCTCTGTCCTGTCCCTTTCATTAGGGATAAGAGGGGTTATTCACCACTCCCCTAGCAAGGGGGAAGTGGACGCCAGTAAGAGACAAACCCATGGCCTTATATTTGGCTCTTGAGTAGGAACTAGTTCTTGCTTGCTTCATAAGAGGCACGCTTGCCTCCTTCTAATGAATTTGGTCCAGAGGTCTGACCACTGATCCTGCGGTACACACCCCGATCAGCTGGGCAGAGGCTAGTATCTGTCCCTCTGCTCTTACGACCAGGGAGGGAGGAACCAAGGTCGGATGAACACCAGTCTGTGCTTAAGACTCAGATTCCACCCACCAATAAGCGAGTCTTCCAGATGTTAAAGGACCGAGGTTTTGTATAACGTGTCGGAACAAATTACAATTTGTCGTAAATTGTATTTTTCCGAACTATACAAACCTGAGGTCCTTTACACATAGTCCCACCTCATGAAAACCCCTCACTCTGTTCCTTGGCTTAAAGCAAAGTAAATGTTTACCTTCCAGTTGGGCGGGACACCCGACTATCGGACAAGCAGTTAACTACCGAACCACCTTGTTCGAAAGCTTACGTCTGGTTCCAGCTTGGCGCTTATTACATTCCATATGTTAAAGGACCTTAGGTTTGTATAGTTAGGAAAAATACAATTTATGACAAATTGTAGTTTTTCCTCGCCCTGTCTGCTGTTAACCCTCTTACGCCGAAGCGGTAAAAAAAAAAATTGTCACAGCGCGCTTAGTTTTCAATATTAAGAGTTCATTTTTGGCTCCTTTTTTTGTCATTGGCTGAAATTTAGTATGCAACCATCAGAAATGAAAAAATTATCCATTATCATATATAAATAATGCGATATATGATAGTGCAAAAACGAAATTTCATATATAATTGTATTCAAATCGCGCTGTGCGCAAAACGGTTTAAAGGTACCTGAGTTTACTTTTTTTTCGTTGTAATGTACACTAAATTGCGATCATTTTGGTATACAACACATTGTAAAACGATAAAAGCAACACAGAGAAAATATTATCACAAAATAATGCATGAATTCGTAACGCTCGGACGTAAACAATATTTTTCAAAAATTCACCATAAATCTAAATATTGTCTAGAGACTTCCAATTTTCTTTCAAATGAAGACAAATGATTGAATATTACATTTACTTTAAGAGTATTAGCTTACAATTGCAGTTTTCGACCATATCTGACGAGTTAAAGTTGACCGAATGTCGAATTTTTATATATATATATATTTGGGGGTTATATGCAATTATTTCGGAAATAAGAAAAGCTACAACCTTCAAATATTTTTCGTTTTATTCTACATGAAATTGCACACATTTTCATATATAAAACTCTATGAAATGCCTAATATGAAACGGAGCAAATATTCCGAGAATGGGACGTGCGCATTTCGGAGATTTGTGGCGGAGAATCCGCGCGCGGAGGGAAGGAAAGATTTTTTTTTTTAAATTCACCATAAATCTAAATATTTTGCTAGAGACTTCGAATTTGTTTCAAGATGAAGATAAATGACTGAATATTACTAGACTGTAAGAGTTTTAGCTTACAATTGCGTTTTTCAACCCTTTCGGTAGAGTCAAAGTTGACCGAATGGGGTTTTTTTTCTATTTATCGTGATTTATATGCAAATATTTCAAAAATGAGAAAAGCTACAACCTTCAATTATTTATTGTTGTATTCTACATGCAATTGCGCACATTTTCATATATAAAACTTTATGTAACGGCTAATTTAAAATGGTGCAAACATTACCGCAATCGCACGTATGATTTTTTCGGAAGTTACCGCACGGACGTAAGGAAAATGTTATTTTTTTCATAAATTAACCATAAATCAAAATATTGTGCTAGATACTTCCAATTTGTTGCAAAATGAAGGTAAATGCTTGAATATTACTAGAATATAAGCGTTTTAGCTTACAATTGCGTTTTTCGACCATTTTGGTAGTCAAAGTTGACCGAAGGTTGAAATTTTGGCAATTATCGTTATTTATATGAAAATATCTCAAAACTGATAAAAGCTACAACCATGGGTTGTTTTTAGTTGTATTGTGCATGAAATTGTGCACATTTCCATATATAAAACTTTATATAACGGCTAATTTTAAAATGGTGCAAACATTACCACAATCGCATGTATGATTTTTTTCGGAAGAGTTACCACGCGGACGTAAGGATAAAGTTTTTTCATAAATTCACCATAAATCGAAATATTGTGCTAGAGACTTCCAATTAGTTGCAAAATTAAGGTAAATGGTTGAATATTACTAAAATATAAGAGTGTTAGCTTACAATTGCGTTTTTCAACCATTTTGGTAGAGTCAAAGTTGACTGAAGGTTGAAATTTTGGCAATTATCGTTATTTATATGAAAATATCTCAAAACTGATAAAAGCTACAATCATGAGTATTTTATTGTATTCTACATAAAAATGCGCACATTTCCATATATAATACTCCATGTAACGGCTAATTTACAATGGTACAAAAATTATGTCAAAGTGACGAAATAATTTCTGAGATGTGTCACAGATACTTTTTAGTGCGGCAAGAAAGAAATTCGCGCTTGCGCGCCTGCGTTAACGGATTGTAAACAAAACAACACCTTGATCCGTGAACTCCCAGCATCCCCCAAGGCGCGTGATTCAAAAGTTTTAGGCTGGTAGGCCTATAAGTATTTTTCCGTGAATTTAAAAAAAAACTTTAGTAAGTCGACGTTAAATACGTCCAGTCGGCACACAGGAGACAAAAAATGTCGACGTAAAATACGTCCAGTCGGCGTAAGAGGGTTAAGTATACATACTAAATATTTGTAATTTTTCGGGGTAAATTTAGTTGCAAAAATGGGATAATAGACATGAATTAAATAAAAATTTTGAAGTAAAGTTAAACTAAATAATGAGTAAAGTAAACAATTAACCCTCTCCTCTTACGCCGAAGCCCTAAAAATCAAAACCTCTCCCGTATGCCGAAGCGGGTTTGGAGTGAGCGCGGAAGTGGAAAAAATAATTTATTCAAAAAATCACAGCACACTTAGTTCTGAAGATTAAGAGTCCATTTTTGGCTCATTTTTTTGTCATTGCCTGAAGTTTAGTATCCAACCATCAGGAATGAAAAAAAAATATTATCATATGTTATTAATGTAATATATGGTAGCGAAAAAAAGTCATACATAATTGTATGCGAAAAACGATTAAAGCTAACGAGTTACTTTTTTTTTCGTTGTATTGTACATTAAATTGCGATCTTTTTTATTTATAATACATTGTAAAACGATAGAAGCAACACCGAAAAAATATTATCACAAAATGATGCACGAATTTGTAACGCGAGGACGTAAAAAGATATTTTTGTCAAAAATTCACCGTAAATCTAAATATTGTTTTCTAGAGACTTCCAATTTGTTTCTAAATGAAGACAAATTATTGAATATTATGATACTGTAAGAGGTTTAGATTAGAATTGCAGATTTTGACCATTTCGGACTAGTTTAATTTGACCGAATGTCAAAATTTTTATATTTTTTTTTATTTGCAAATATTTCGGAAATGAAAAAAGCTACAACCTTCAATTATTTTTTGTTGTATTCTTCATGAATTTGCGCATATTTTCATATATGAAACTATAAAACGGCTAATATGAAAAGGAGTAAATATTAGGAAAAATGCGCCGTACGCATTTCGGAGATTTTCGGCCGCAAATCAGCAAGCGGAGGGAAAGAAAGTTATTTTTAAAAATTCACCATAAATCTAAATATTGTGCTAGACACTTCGAATTTGTTTCAAAATGAAGATAAATGACTGTATATTACTAGATTGTAAGAGTTTTAGCTTACAATTGCGTTTTTCAACTATTTCGGTAGAGTCAAAGTTGACCGAACGTATTTTTTTTTTATTTATCGTGATTTATATGCAAATATTTCAAAAAAGAGAAAAGCTACAACCTTCAATCATTTATTGTTGTATTCTACATAAAATTGCGCACATTTTCATATATAAAACTTTATGTAACGGCTAATTTTAAATGGTGCAAACATTTCGACAATCGCACAAAAAAATTTCTGATTTTTTCGGAAGAGTTACCAAGCGGACGTAAGGAAATTTTTTTTTTTTTTTCATAAATTCACTATAAATCGAAATATTGTGCTAGAGACTTCCAATTCGTTGCAAAATAAAGGTAAATGATTGAATATTACTAGAATATAAGAGTTTTAGCTTACAATTGCGTTTTTCGACCATTTCAGTAGAGTCAAAGTTGACCGAAGGTTGAAATTTTTGCACTTATCGGTATTTATATGAAAATATTTCAAAACTGATAAAAAGGCTACAACCATGGGTTGATTTTAGTTGTATTGTGCATGAAATTGCGCACATTTCCATATATAAAACCTTATGTAACGGCAAATTTAAAATGGTGCAAACATTAGGACAATCGCACGAAAAAATTTATCGGAAGAGTTACCGCGTGGACGCAATGAAAAAGTTTTTTCATAAATTCACCATAAATCGAAATATTGTGCTAGAGACGTCCAATTTGTTGCAAAATGAAGGCAAATGATTGAATATTACTAGAATATAAGAGTTTTAGCTTAAAATTGCGTTTTTTGACCATTTCGGTAGAGTCAAAGTTGACCAAAGGTTTAAATTTTGGTACTTATTGTTATTTATATGAAAATATTTCAAAACTGATAAAAGTTACAATCATGAGTATTTTATTGTTGTATTCTACATGAAATTGCGCACATTTTCATATATAATACTCTATGTAACGGATAATTTAAAATGGTGCAAAAATTATGTCAAAGTGACGAAAGAATTTTTGAGATATGTGTCTGATACTTTTTAGTGCGATAAGAAAGAAATTCGCTCTTGCGCGCCTGCGTAACGATTGTAAACAAAACAACGCCTTGATCCGTGAACTCCCAGCATCCCCCAAGGTGCGTGATTCAAAAGTTTTTGGCTGGTAGACCTGTAAATATTTTTCCGCAAATTTAAAAAACAACTTTTTTGAGTCGACGTATAATACGTCCAATCGACATATGGGAGACATTTTGACTCGACGTTTAATACGTCCAATCGGCGTAAGAGGGTTAAGGGAATAAAGCTTTGCACCCATAATTAGTGTTGTTGTCTGCTGCTCGTAACTTTGTTTGTGGAGTGAGCACTTAGGAACCAGGAGCAGTAACGTGGTTCAAGTGCAATGTGGAGTGAATTAAGACCAAAATGTGTATAATTACAATCAAATAAGCACTGTGGAGCTTCACTTGTGATGGCAGTAAGGATAAAACCACCGATTACAGTGTAAAAATGAATTCAGTTCAAACCATGACCCTGGGAATAAAAAGTTTCATACTTTCACTAATATAGACAACAAAATGTTTTTATTGTGCTGATTATAACTGCAATCTTGAGTAAGATCAATAAACGTTACATATTACGCTAACATTGTTCAAATGAGTGCTGGGAAGGCTGGGAAAGATGTTGGATTGTCCGTGGTTAGACCGGCCAGCCTCACGATTGCCGCCATATTGGATTTCAAAACTGCCTTGAAAACATATTTTACGAAGAGCGTCACATGCTTATTTTAGTTCATATGGGGCTTTCGTATATCACATTATGTTGACGAAACTTCAATCTTTTGAATGGTATGCTTAAAGATGTAATTGTATTCTTGTTTCACCAATTAAATATCGAGTGAATAAGGCCTGGCCAGCGTGATGACGATGGATCGTCCGTGATTGTTTACCTCACAGCGCAGCTGGAACCGGTCGTAAGCTTTCGAACAAGGTGGTTCAGTAGTTAACTGCTTGTCCGATAGTTGGGAGTCCCGCCCGAGTTGAAGGTAAATATTCACGGAGACAGACGTGTGCTCGCCGCTCTGCCCACCTTTGTCGTTTGCTTTCGCCTTCGCTTAACGAAGTCTTGTGTGTATGGTATATCTTTGGTAGTACTTGGAAGTGTGATTGTAAGTACTTACTATTGTTGCCTTTTTTTTCATTGATTTTGATTTGTGTCTAGTGCTGAAATGAGCAGCCACGAGACGGAGAGACTCCCCTGCTCACAGTCAGCCGCAGATTGTGCCCTGGTGTGGAGGGCGGGCCGTAGGTGCAGGGCCATTAGATCCCTCGAGGACGTTGACCCTCATGATCTTTGTACTCAGTGCCAAGGGCGAGAATGCTCTCGTGCCACTACTTGTTTAATTTGTGTATCTTGGTCGGAGGAGCAGTGAGATGGGAGCGATACGAGGGGAAGAGGAAAGTGCGTAAACCGGCCAAGGTGTCGTCGGAGGGCTCGCCAGCGACACCATTGGTTACGGACACGTCTTCTTCGTTCCTTCCTCCATGTCAGCTCCCTCGTATGGCTCCTTTCCCTTCGGGGGACGTACCGCGTTCCGTTTCTTCACTCGACCAATCGAGTGTAGAAGAGGGGCCGCGGCACCCCGACATCCAGTTGTGCTCGGGGTCTTCCGTTTGCTGGGGGTGGGAACTTCCCCCCCTCCCCCCTTGGGCAAGCAGGAACCTCCCCCCCCAACTAACCCGACTTGCCTCCTCAGGTTTGTCTGTCGCTGTGGGTGGCGATCTCGAGCAGGTCTGGTACTCGCTAGGACTCCCGGGCACACCGAGTATTCAGGGGCCATTGTATCACCTGGCTGCACATGGTTCCGGGCCAGTGACACATGGGCCAGCGACGTCGACGATGACAACGGTGTCGACGGCTGGGTATGCCGCTCCTCCCCACCTTGTCTACACCCAGCACGTGGCGATGGTGACCCCCTACAGCTGCAGTCCAGGCCCCGCTGCTGTGCATGCCAAGGAAGGAGACGACCCCACCGCCTGGTTTTGCTGCCCTCACCCCAGCCCCTGACTTTAGGTGCCCCAAGAGTTCCCTGCTCGACCTGCCGCCAGTTCGTTGTCGCTGCCCCGGTTCCAGTTCCTGCCATCGTCGCTCCAGCCCATGGTGTTGCTGCTCCCACCGCAGGTCCCTCCAGACAGGTGCAGCTGGGCCATGTTGCTTCGGCAACTGCCCCAGCTTCGTCCTGGATGGAGGACCTGACGGTGGTCCTGAGGAAGCTGACAAAGAAGAGGAAGGTGTCGTTGTCTTCTTCGTTGTCGTCTGCAGCCGCTCTTCCCCTTCGACTTCCAAGGCCCCACAGCCGAGGAAGAAGAAGTTGGCCTCCTCCCCCCCTAAGAAGTCTCACCCAGAGACCTCTACGGGTCTGTCCCACTCTGTTGGGACAGTTGGGGCTTCCGCTGGTCCTCCTGTTCCCTTGGGAATGGGGCCCATCTCTCCTCCCGCAATGAAGAAGAAGACGGGTACCAGAGGGGTACCGGCTAACACCGTTACCTCTTCTCCTGGTGCCAGAGGCTCTGCTTCGGCATCGGGAACCGTCTCGGCCGCTTGTTCGCGAGAAGTATCGAGTGTGCGGTCACCGTGCAGCCAGGGTTCAGACCGTTGCAGGCCGAGGCGAGGAAGAGGTCCCCTTGGTTGCCAGGCCCAGTCTCGGCTGGGCCAGGTCCCGTGACACGTCGTGAGGACGGTGCACACTCCCACCGCGACAGTGGACTCTACCGGTCTCCTGACCATCGCTCTCACCGGGACCGGACGGATTGATTGACAAGTAGCAGCTCTCCTGACGCTCGGGACCGTCTCTACCATTCTCGGTCCAGCAGCTCTCCCCAGGGAGACCACACGACTAGATCTGCAGCTCGATCGTCACTGCGGGTTGGCAATTGCCTGCAGCCCCCCCAAGCACACTGGCTCTGCTGGTAGGCAGAGGGGGAGCCTCAGGTCTGCTTCTCCTATCCCTTCAATCTCCTCAGGCTACACCGGGAGGAGCGAGGCGATCAGGAGCGACCGTGAGGAGTGTGCTTCTCAAGGTCCCACCACGAGGGCCTACGAGCCTGGCATGGTCTTGGGACCGATCAGATCGTACGCCCAAGTGGTTGGAGAAGACTAAGAGGGGTCTGCCATGGTTCCTCCTGTGGAAGGAGGAGGATCTTGGGAAGTGTTCTCCTTGGATGGACTTGACGGTCCATCTCCCTAGGACGCGGTCACTCCTGAGACCCAGAGGTCGTTTGTGGAGGTCATTGCGCTCCCTCCCCCCGAGCCTCCATCAAGGCTGGAGTCATTCTGGGGGGCCTAAGAAGGAACCCAGGACGACGGTAGGTCTGCCCCGATCAGCCTTTGCCGACAGTGTGTTGGGCCAGGTGAACTCTCTTGTCTCCGGACAGGAGGGATTGCTTAGGTCTGGCAGGTCGACCAAGCTGCTTCCCCTTCCTCCACCACGACAGAGGTGGTTCTAGGTGCCATCGGAGGACCCGCTGCCGCCCAAACAGGTTAACCCGGAGCCAGCTAGGCTAACCCCGGGGGTGTCTCTTCAACACTCGCTGGCCGATAACCAGAGGTTCTCGCAGCAAGAGGCACTGGCTTTGGAAGTAACTGCCATTGCAGCATTCCAAGCAGTCTCCTGGCTGGACCTGTGGTCCCTCATGGTGTCCCGGGTCGCAGCCTCCTGGGGAAACATCACTCCCGAAGGAGACCCGGCTTTCGGGAGATTGTGTCAGTCTGGAGGTAGGGCTATCTCCTACCTGGCCCACCAGATGGCCAACCTGTGGGCCAACTCGGTTCTGAGACGTCGGGACGCAATCCTAGCTCAAGTGACCAGGTCAGCAGGGTGCGAGGCAGATTTGGGTCTGAGGAACGTACCGTTGCTGGGTTCCTCCTCTCTCTTCCCTAGAGAGATGGTGGATGCTGCAGTGGAACAGCGCCGCACTGAGGACAGTGACCGCCTAGTCCACCAGGCAGTCTCGAAGGCGGTTGGGCAACCTCGGAGCTTGGCTAGCACTAAGTATGCGGCCAAGACAACGTCCTCGTTGAGGCCGAGAGGAAAAACCTAGCCTTCGACTTCTGATGTAAGGAGTGACCATCAGTCCTTCTCCCATTCCTCCTTTTCCCGAGGAGGATCCGGGAAGAAGAAGTTGAAGAAAGGGAAACGCTAGGGACGGCGTTCCCCCTCACCTGCTGCCGGAAGTGGGGGTTTGCCTGGTGAGCCATTGTGCAACTTGGCAGCGCTATGGAGCCAAGATCTGGATAGTGGATGTCCTTCGGGAGGGATATCTACTACCCTTCGAGTTGCGGCCACCCCCTCAACTCCAACCCGGTCCATCTGCAGACGTACGTCCCCAGTTCAGCCAGGGACGTAGCGCTTCGGCAAGAGGTAGACGTCATGCTGAGTAGACGAGCTGTGGAGATTGTACGGGATCAGTCGCCAGGCTTATACAGCCGACTTTTCCTGGTGGAGAAGTCATTTGGGGGGCTCGCACTCGGTGATAGATCTCTCTCCCTTGAACCAATTCTTTCGCCAGACTCGGTTCATGATGGAAACGACACGCTCCATGCTCGATTCCGTTAGGGAGAACGACTTCATGCTTTCTGTGGACCTGAAGGATGCATATTTCCAAATACCCATCCACCAGTCCTCCAGGAAGTACCAATTTAGGGCACTTTGCTTCAGTTTCTCAACCGTCCCACAGGTGTTCATGCTGGTGTCTGCTTGGGCCCACTCGGTAGGGATACATCTTCTGAAGTATCTCGACAATTGGCAGGTCCTGGCGAGCTCCCTCTCGCAGTTGCTACAGGACAGGGATCGACTCCTTGAATTCTGCCATGATCTCGGGATTGTGGTGAATTTCGAGAAGTCAGATCTCGAGCCCAAGCAGAGGATGAAGTACCTGGGCATGCTGATCGACTCGGTAGCAGGGCGAGTCTTCCCTGCAGATTCACGGATCAGCAGGTTCAGGGAGGCAGCCGGACGGTTCCTGTCTTGACAGGAGCAGCCAGCTCAGCAGTGGCTGGTCGTGATCGGTCACCTGTCGTCTCTCTAGAAGTTAGTCCCTCACGGGCGTCTTCACCTGCGGTCTCTTCAGGGAAGACTAAAGGAGTGTTGGTCACAGGCGAGAGACCTGCCTTACTTCCCCGTGACTCTCACAGAGTAGGTGAGGCAGGACCTAGCCTGGTGGCTGGACAATGGGAATCTAGTAGGAGGAGTGCCTCTCCACACTCCCCCCCTGGAGATGCTGCTGTTCTCTGAACCGAGGGATGGGGCGCGCACCTGGAGGAGTTGCTGGGTGCAGGTGTGTGGGACCATTGCAACAAGCACCTTCACATCAACGTCCTGGAGCTCAAGGCAGCGTTCCTCGCTCTCCAAAAGTTCCAGGAATGGGTGATGAGCGACAACACCACGGTAGTGGCATACGTCAACAAACGGGGCCCCAGTGCCCCTCCCATTGCACCAGTTGACGTTGCAGGTGCACGAGTGGGCCAAAGCTCACTCAGTAGAGCTGTCAGCCCGATACATTCCAGGCAAGAGGAATGTAGTGGCAGACTAGCTCAGCTGTCGGAATCAGGTGATAGGAACTGAATGGTCCCTTCACCCAGATGATGCAGGTGCACGAGTGAGCCGTAGCTCACTCGGTAGGGCTGTCAGCCAGATACATTCCAGGCAAGAGGAACGAAGTGGCAGACAAGCTCAGCCATTGGAATCAGGTGATCACGACTGAATGGTCTCTTCACACTGACGTGGCGGAAAGGCTCTTTGACCTGTGGGGGCGTCCAGTCGTGGATCCGTTCGCCACCCGGCACATCAGGAAACTCGAGGTTTTCTTCTCAGTTTTGCCGGACCCATGGGCAGCTGCAGAGGATGCTCTTCAACACCCATGGAACAACCTCTTTGTCTACGCCTTTCCCCTGTTCTCTCTGATTTGCAAGGTGATCAGCAGGGTGCTGGTCACTGCAAATCTTTGGATGATTCTGGTGGCACCCAAATGGCCTGCGGGCTGTTTGGTATCCGGACCTGCTGGCTCTTCTCGCTGAGGCACAGAGAGAGATTCTCCCCTGGCACAACCTCCTGTGCCAACCACACGTGGAACAGTACCATCGAGCGGTTCGGTCCCTGTCTCTTCAGGGCTGGCTGTTATCCACCATCTCTTGCGAGCGAGAGGCTTTTCTCGTCGAGTAGCAACAGAGATGGCTGGGTACCTCAGACACTCCTCTGCAGCGGTGACCAGAGGAAGTGGTCCGTCTTCTGTGGTTGGTGTCGTGGACGGGGGTCTCTCCACTCAGAGCCACTCTTCAGCTGGTAGTGGATTTCCTCGTCTGCCTTCGACGATAGAAGCTTCTCTCCGTCTCCGCAGTTAAAGGCTACAGAGCTGCCCTGGCCCAAGTCCTTAAGCTGCGGGGAGTGGACATTTCCACCTCCATGGAAATCTCCCTCCTGATGAAAAGCTTCAAGAGGTCTTGCCCACCCAGGGAACTCAGTTCCCCGGGGTGGGACGGGACTCTTGTCCTTAGGAGTTTGACTCGAAGACCCTTCGAGCCACTCCGAGAGTCGTCAGACAAGGATCTGACCCCCAAGACCATCTTTCTGCTGGCCCTGGCATCAGCAAAGAGAGTAGGGGAACTGCATGGTCTTTCTTTTGATGTCAAGCACATGAGGGGATGGGGATCGGCAACGCTTGATCTTGTACCGGACTTTGTAGCGAAGACTCAGAACTGTTCGGTCCCTGACGACCTGTTCGAGTCATTCACGATCCCCTCCCTGAAGGACTTCACCAACAACGATGCGGATGAGATGCTGCTTTGTCCTGTGAGGGCGCTACAGCGCTATCTGAAGAGAACTCGCCACCTCAGGCCTGAGTGTCCAAGAACACTTTCTTTCTGGATTAGTGAGGTGATCAGGAATGTGTACGCTTCAGATAGGAGTAATGACACTGGTACCTATCGTCCGAGAGCCTACGAAGTCAGAGGTATTGGTCCAACCCTTGCGTTCCACAAGAACTTCTCCGTGGCGCAGGTGCTAAAGGCAGGGGTTTGGGCCAACCAGACCACTTTTACATCCTTCTACCTTCGGGATATCGCCCACAGGTCCTTGGACACTTTTTCCTTGGGACCCGTGGTGGCTGCTCAACAAGTTTTGTAGCTTACCTAGCTCCCTCGCCGGACAAGATAGCATCTCATCCTTGTGAGACTGCGCTAATGGAAAAGAGAATGAGAGTGTGACTGGCTTCTCATCCTCCTCTTTTCTAACCTCTACCTGCAGGAAGAGGGTGGAGGTCGTTACTATGCTGGACAGGATGCCGATGCAGGTAAGCTACGCAACTGAGCTCCATCCTATCCCTTTTATTAAGGATAGGAGTTGTTATCCAACACTCCCCTAACAAGGGGGGGGAGTGGACGCCAACAAGAGACAAACCCAAGACCTTATATTTGGCTCTTGCGTAGGAACTGTTCTTGCTTGCTATTCATAAGAGGCCTACTTGCCTCCCTCTTATGAATTTGGTCCAGAGGTCTGACCACTGACCCTGTGGTGCACACCCCGATCAGCTGGGCAGAGGCTAGTATCCCTCCCTCTGCTCTTACGACCAGGGAGGGAACCAAGGTCTGATGAACACCAGTCTGTTCATAAGACTCGGATTCCATCCACCAATAAGTGAGTCTTCCATATGTAAAGGACCGAGCATGCACTAGATAATTATTTAGATAAATAGTTAAACGGCAGTATAAGGTCATGAATTGCATAAATATTTTTACATATTCAAGATTATTAATTTGAAAATATCGTTGTTGAAAAGGTATCTAGATTCCTGACTCAAATATCAATAGTTTTGCTTGTGATCGGTACATCAGGTATTCTTCGCACTCTTTGTTTATCAGTGTTGCCAGTTGGTATGTGTTTACCCTCCAAACTGGGTATAAGACTTACACAAAACTGGGGAAATAAGTGAGACTAGCATATGTATTTGTAGTATATATACATATTACAGCAATTTTATCATTACTGCATTACTATAACAACTAGTTTGTTCATGAAACTTACCTGTCAGATATATATATAGCTGTATTTTCTGAAGTACGACAGAATTTAAAAAACTTCCGACACACGCAGTGGTCGGCCAGGTGGTTAGTACCCATTCCCGCTGCTGGGAGGCGGGTATCAGGAACCATTCCCATTTTCTATTCATAATTTTTCTATCGCCGGTGCTGGAAACACCTGTTTCCAGTACCTCCGTCTTAGATTTTGGAAACTTCATTGCCGCTAAGTATCCTAATTGTCTTTTAATTTATTTACTTGGATTTGTAGCTAGGCATACGCTATCTTAAATTGATTTGAATTTGATTCATTTTTGCATAAGATATCTGAATCTAGTTAGGCTAGTTTCAGAGGGTGTTGTCTGCAAAGATAGGGTGTGGCTACCGAAAGCTTCGGTAGATCCGCACTTGGTATGCACGAGGGGTATGAGTCTTGCTTCTTTCTTAAGATTTGTCATGTAAGGAGTGTGAGACTTTGTCTAATTCCGTAAGGAAGACGTATGATTCGTATGTACGCAATTAATCAGTAAACATGTCTAATTCCGTAAGGAAAACGTATGATTCGTATGTACGCAATTAATCAGTAAACAAAAGTCAGGGTAGTGAACCTGCTAACCTTCCTGTAGACTTTTTTTTTTTTGCCTCCGCTGTAGTATGCCTACGGGTTATGAATATGTCTGCGAGAGGTGATCGCTCTCCTTCATTGTTGTGAAGAGTGCTACTTCTGTTATTGTTTCTCATAACCCTGTAATGTTGCCTTCGGGCCCTAAACAGTGTCTGTAGAGATTATTGCCCTTTCTCTAATACTCTTTCGATTCTTATCTTAGAATCGAATGTGCTTGCTTTAGAGAGCAATAGTGAAGTGGCTAAGTGCAGTGACAGTGCCCCTTGTGTAGTGGAGGGTGCGTCAGATCGGCCTTATTTCGCCTCTAGGCCGGGACCTCTGCTTGACTCCCAGGACCCGGGGAGAGAGCATGTCGAAAGCCGAAGAAGGGTTACGAGGAACCCCCACCGATCTGGCGTGCCTTCGGCAGTTTCTGATGAAAATCCCCAGACTGCCTAAGTGCGTGCACGTGCACGAATCCTGAAGGATTGCTTCTCGTCCTCCGAAGCGTCCTCCCGCGCAGGGGTTAGAGCTTTTGGAAGGACTCGCGCCCTCTAAATAGAAGCTTTTTAGAAGAGGACGCTTCACGTCTCTCTCTCTCTCGTTATGCGTTCCAGTGAGAAGTAAGAAGGCGAACGTCGCCTGATCACGTGTACGTCTTTCCACCGAGAAATATGAAAAGAAGTCTTAGTAGCAGGACGCTTTTGAGAGCGGACGTCCGAGCTTTGTTACTGTGAGAATAAGAAGGCGTTCCCTCGCCCCTCGTATTCTCACACGATCAACCCTTCTCCTGAGACTGTTTCGTGCAGTCGGATTTCTCTCCGAGATGTATCTCGCTTGTTTTTGACGCCTGTCAGGAGCGTGACGCTTTTCTGCACGCTTCTTTTGACGCTCGGCTTGGACGGGACGTTCGGATGGACGCCAGGCGCGCACCAGTGGGACGACCGAGCGTGCTCGCTGCTCGCCAGTGGACGCCGAGCGCGCACGCCAGGTATGTCGCCTGGCTGAACGTTTCTGTTGAACTCTTCAAGCTCTTGTTTACGATTTGGTCCTCAAGAATTTTTACCTCTACCTTCGGTGATACCTTATACCTCGCATGCAAAGAATGTGAAGTAAGCAGTGCTTCGGAGGAAGCTTAAAGTGAACAGACAACTTCGTCTTCGAAACCCAGCAAGTCCTCGGGTTTAGTGAATTCAAGAGGTCTCTGTCAATATTATATTGCTTTTCGCAAAGGTGGATGGAGTTAAGGAAAGCTCAAGGGAAGATCTCGTTTTTCTCTACCGCAGTCAAGACTTTGCGATAAGGCAGTTACGGGTTATGTAAAGGCTCGATGTCCTGCAAGTCAGGACTCTCGGCAACGTTCAGTAGGATTCTTGCAAAGGCAGTCATCAAAAGGACGCTCTTCAGGAAAGCGCAAGACAGGACTTCCTTTGCCATACTGCCAATAAATTTTAAGCTTTAGCAGGCATTAGTTGTGATACGGGAGAGGAAGCTGGTTGGAGAGTTTCTTCCTCTTCCCAGGATAATTTTGCAAGCTTTTTTAGCCCATCTGAAAGGGTTTTTCAGATGATATATTTTGTTAGTTTCTAGTCGGGGGGACTACGCTGCCGAATTGAACATCGTTGTTCTAACTGCCGTAAGCCCAATCTCTTAACAGGATTCTTGCCCCTTCCTCGTTTGAGACAGGAATCGGAAAAATAAAATGCTCGACTTCCTGGATTACGTTTTGTCAATTCAGTGACTTTCCCCCATTGACAATATACTATCGTTTTGTCAAGTAAGTGGGTATCCCCTCATTGACAAAATATCTCTTTGTCCCGTAAATGGGTTAGTTCTCATTGACAAACATCTCATTAACTTGATATTGCGTAAGCGAATAAGCTCTTATTGACAAGATTCGGAAGAGCTCTCATTCGTCATTCGCAGACTCGTACAAGAAATAGACTTGTAGACTACGTCAATGAACGCATATGTCAAATAACATAAGAAGCTTGAGCTGACTGCTTCGATTCTCTTAAGTTTTGATTATGAAACTTGCCTGTCAGATATGTATGTAGCTGTATTTCCAAATTCAGCTATATATATGTCTGCCAGGTAAGTATGAACAAACTTTATTGTGATATAATTTCATATTTTGCCTTGCGTTATTTTATTTCTGGTTGGTTCAAGTCATATACGCTTGCTGTAGTTACCTCTTCGGATGGCAACCGAGAGGTCTATTGTCTATTTTAAGGACATTTAATCGTTACTCCCTGCAGCCTTCCAGGAGTTTCCGATTTATCTTTTACCGTTGTATGGTAGTGTTCTGACGACACAAACGCATCTATATATTTAGCGTTTTCTGTTTCGCTTAAATATACCAGCTTGAGAGTCTTTCTGCTCAAAAAATAACGGACCTATTTCTTCGTAGAATAGGGTAGCTGGCAACCCAGACATAAAGTTAAGAGACGACGTTCGTAGCTGCTGGCTGCTGCTGTCACGCTGTGTCTATCCTCCAGTCCAACCAAAAGAGCCAGTAACAGATCGTGTGCTGTCAAGCGCGGTAGGTTACGTCTCTCTCTCCTGCGGGATTGACTGACTAACCGTATCTCTGTGCTGGCGGTTACGTCTCTCCTGCGGGATTGACTGACTAACTGTATCTCTGTCCTACAATCACGGACTTTAGCCTAAGATTGAGGGGATTTCTTACGTGAATGAATAAACGTTGCATTCGTTTTGCCTTACTATGTTCAACAGAGATCTCTTAATCCTTTCGGTGCTCGTTACGCACGGTATAGAACTAAGAGTCTACCGCAACATTGCACTTTTATATGCTCTCCTGCTTAGGCAAAGCGCAGCCTTATTAGGAAGTAAGCATACTCGGGGAGGGAATGGATGAGCTTGCTGGGGACCATTTCCTTCCTGAAGAAGTTTGTTTTCCCGAATAGACTGCAATTCAGACCACAGTTTTTTCCTACCTTGGACCAAAACTGAAATATTACTCAAGATCTAGGAATGATTCTGAACATCTCTGTGCGTCTATCACCTAAGAAGGTGCCGGACATCTGGATAGGGTTTCAGATGTCCTGGATCTTAATCTGAAAGAAGTGAAGCGATTTAGTAGTGTCCCTCCAGTCCTCTAAACGAGTTTTTGGGAACCAGTGGTCCAGATCAACTCTGTTTTTCCACAGCTCTCTCATATCTTAAGAAGTATCTTCTCTCGGTCCCTGTTCGAGTTTACGAGAAAGAGCCTATTATAAGTACTTCAGAAATATCTGTAATTTTTCGGGTTAATTTGGTTGCGAAAAAGGGATAATTGACATGAATTAAATAAACATTTTGAAGTAACAAAGTAAAGTTGAACTAAATAATGAGTAAAGTAAACAATTAAAGGAATAAAGTTTTGTACCTCATAAACTGCGTACCCGTTTGCTGCACGTAACTGTGTTTGTGGAGTGAGTGCTTAGGAACCAGGAACCGCAGCGTGGTTCAAGTGCAATTTGGATTGAATTAAAACCAAAATGTGTATAATTACAATCAAATAAGCACGGTGGAGTTCAGTTGTGATGGCGGTGTAGGGGGAAAAAAACACCGATTACAAGGTAAAAATGAATTTCAGTTCAAACCATGACCCCGGGTATAAAAAGTTTCATACTTTCACTAATATAGGCAACAAAATGTCATTTTATTGTGCTGATTACAACTGCAATCTTGAGTAAGATCAATAAAAGTTACATATATACGCTAACATTGTTCAAATGAGTGCTGGGAAAGATGGTGGATTGTCTGTGGTTACGAACGGCAAGTCACGCGGTTGCTGCCATATTGGATTTCAAAACTGCCTTGTAAACATATTTTAGTTTGTATGGCACTTTCATATATCACATTATGTTGGCGAAACTTTAATCTTTTGAATGGTATGCTTAAAGATGTAAGTGTATCCTTGTTTCACCAATTAAATATCTAGTGAATATGGCTGAGCCTCGCGATGACGATGGATCGACTGCGGTATTTCCCCCTATAGGTTAGGATAGCAACCTAATCAACCCAACCTAACCTAACCCAGTAGGACGTGTTACCTGACCGGGGCTCTGCCCCCCCCCCCCCCCACCCCCCCCCCCCCCCCCCATCCCTTAAGAAAGGTAATCTTAGAAGTGTAACATATGGGTTAGGATAGTAACCTAACCAACCTAACCTAACCTAGTAGAACGTGCTACCTGACCGAGGGCTCTGGCCCCCTTACCCCCCCTTAAAGAAAAAGAATCTTAGAAGTGTAACACACGCACACTCAAACACAAGCGGGAACGGGCAATGAACCGGTAAAAGGCCGAAAGAGGTCAACCACAACTCTCGTCTAGGTGGTTTTAAGAAAGATTGATGCTGTGGCGTGGGTGCGTGGTCCTTGACCACTCTTCACCCGATATACGCAGGCGTTGCCAGATCTCACAAGATTCCTTGCTTTCATCTGCGATTTAACCAGATGCCAGGAATTATCCTATTGTTAAGACCGAAGTCTTAGAAAATGTGTCATATTGCAATACACCACCTGAACACCTGAATTAGCTCTAATCCCAATTAGCCTGAACAGCTCTAAATTACCCATCCCACTAGTTGGATTTTTTAAAGCCAGTGTTACCAATACTCTAGGTAAAAACTTGCCTTTTAGTTACCATCACTGACGATTGGCAATGCTGAAGCAGGTGTGTGTCGTTCCTCTTATCTCCGTCAATTGCTTTTTGTTCGCAATGCTGGAAGGTTGTTGACCTTCCGCAGTGCGAGTTTGAAACTTTGCTCGACTCTCAGATTGGTTATTGGTGAAGAACGTAAAGGATTACGGTTTTTGTTTCGTCTGGATTGGTGTTGGTATTGGTATAAAGCTGGTAGAATGGATAAGGCCTCTCTTCCACCCTCCACCTCAGCGCCGGCAGCTTCGACTTCGTCTCTGATCACCCTGACGTCTGTAGATGCCACTGTACATCGCTCCTTCTCTTCCTGCAAGAGACGTATCAGTACTTTGAACAGGATAGACACTCGATTTGCCAGGTATGTAGGAAAATTAAATGTGACATGCAGTCACAGTGTGATGAATGCTCAAACTGGACAGTTGAAGAGATGGAGGACTACATCCGACATTCTAAGTTGCTGACCAGTAAGGGAAGCAAATGCAAAGTAGATTCTGCACTTACCACTCTTACCACTAGGATCACAAGCTCCTACAGAGCAACCGAAAGAGTTAGCTAGTTTTGAGGTAGTAAAACAGATAGAAGATAGGATAGCAAGCAGCATGACAAGCCTAATTGCTAGTCTTTTCCAACAATTTGCTGACAAATATAGCAGTAATGTTAGGATGTCTAATCTTAATTCTTTTTCAGCTCCCCTGCCTGTTCCAGAACCAGCCCTAATGGGTGCTGAGGGTAATGAAGAACCACAAGCCTCCAAGTGGGCAGGTTTGGCGTGGATCAGGCAGTGAAGGATCCCCCCCCTACAACCCCCTGGTAGTTTTGATAACCTTAATTTGGATAATGTTAGTCAGGATCAGGGAACAGGTGTGACTAAGACGTTAGGGTCTGAGTTAGGTATTGAGGACAAGCTAACGAGAGTGCAGTCGTCGTTCTCCTAGACGGACATCGAATTTGGGTTAGTTTGGAACCAATGTTAAGGCAGACTTTTTGCTGTCTTCGCTTCTGTTTAGGTCTGGTTCAAGGACACAAGTTTATGGTTCCAAAAGCGCAGGATCCTGTTCCTCTGTCAACTATCTTTCCTCTGTCTCAGAAGATCCTATTTCAGTTTCCCCTGTATCTGTTTTTCTTACTCCTCCTAGTAAGTCAGATGTGGGAGCCCCCCCATTTGGGTGTTCTAAGAGGTTCATGTAGTAGTCTTATCGACTTGGCGGAGAAGAAAGCAGATCTTTTGGGTCTCTCTAAAGGCTATAGACTTTTGGTTTAAGGTTGCATTATGAATGGCATCATGAACATTAGAGATTATGTAACACAAGAATGTCCAGAATTTTGGGGGATATGCTACAGATTCAGAGAGAGTCTCATTCTGCCTCCGGGTTGTCCGCAGTTTTCCTTCCGCTCCCCACACCCCTCTGCCTTCTCCACTGTTGGTCACTCTATGACTCCACCTTCTTCTCCAGCTTTCCTTCGTCTCCTTCCTTCGTCTCCGGTAAATCTGCCAGCTCCAACTATCTCATTGGCTCTCTCCCTTAATCCTGCAGTACAGTCGTCTTTGGTAAGAGGTGTCTCCGGTCAGGGAGGAACGCCAGACCGACTTTCCTAACAGGAGTGCCAGGTTCTAACCTGTGGCTTATGCATGACTCCTCTCTTCCACAGCATAAGGTGGCTCAGAAGGTAGCGGGTGTATCATAGGTGCTACAAGTAACACCAAGTTCCGACCTGCACGCTTCTGTTCTGTCCAGTCGGGAAGCAACACGACTGAGCAACGTACAGCTGTCAGCACCGGTAATCTCTGATGCGTACCCTCCCGGAGTAGCTTCTACCTCTTTCATCCTCCCCTCATTCTCGATCCGTCACAACCCAAAAAAAAAAAAAAAAAAAGGGGCCGGTTCCATTTGCGCTTCCGTTATGCAAGACATTAACCATATTTAGGTTCCCCCCCCCCCCCGGTCCTGGGCAAGGATTCTTTCGAACCGTAACAAGGAGTTTTCAGCTCAGGAATTTTCGGTCCTTCCATCTCTTTCAGGGGGTGCTAATGCTTCCGAGTCCATGTAAGGTATTCTGTTTAATGCGGGAATTTAGCAGACAGGATTTAATGGTAATCTGGCAGATGTTTCATCGTTGGATGGACTGCACTCTCCTCCTCCTCCTCCTCCTCCTCCTCCTCCTCCTGGTCTTGACCTTTCGGTGGTTGCGGAAGAGGAGTGTATTCCGGAGTTTCAAGATAGTATTCCAGTTGACTTAGGTTGTCTTCTGGCTAATAGTAATGATTATAGATGTATGCTGGAGTATGTGACTGCTTTGTACCGGCAAGCAAGAGCTCCGGATAAACCACATTCATTGAACCAGTCTTTATTTGAGGCGTTCTATGCCACTAAACCAACTCCTGCGCCTTTCTCATGCGTTTTGGTTTGGTTCGACCAGGTCAGACAAGCATTGCAAGAGGCAGACGGTAGACTAGCTACAGCAGTAGCTGCCAATAGACAGGATATTTTGCTTTGTAAGGTGATCTATGCAGTATGGGGTAACCCTTCGGCAAGGGTCAGGTTGCTGATCAACGAATCGGTTGAGGACAATTCTGTGTAGGTCTCCGGCATCGTCTAGACTCGTAGGAATCTTTCTAAGAGAAGCGTGAGTATTAGAGGATGTCTTGAGTAACCAGACTGAGGCCCTCTCACACACTGGATATTATCAAGCCTGATGGGTTTTCTGAAGAATGACGGTTATGTTCCTTCAGATCCGGGGCTTTTCGACAGATTGATAACTTCCATCTCGATGGGTTTTGCTAGCTTCCTCTGTGACGTTCGTAGGCAAGAAGAGAAGGAACTTCTATCTGAGCCACCTTCCCCCTCATTATCCAGACATGCACAAGAGGGCCTTACTTAGAGCTCCCATACCCGTAGCAAATCCTCTGTTTAAGGAGGAAGAGGAAGACGTAGCCAGTATGACAAACTTCGTGGCTTCCAATTCGGCAGTTGGATCACAACAGGCCATGATTAGGGTAGCAGCTCAGGGCTCCCGTTCACCTAGAGGAGCATGTAAGGCTTCCCCTTCGAAAAAAACGCCTTCTAAGTCTCCCCCTAGAACACCTAAAGAGGGTGCGCTTTGCGAACAGGGAGGGGTCAGGCTCTTCCTCGCCATTCGCTAAGCCTTCGTCGTCACAGAATTTTATCAAATAGGAGACATGTCATTCGTCTGCGCAGGTGGGAGGCTGTCTAGCCCCTTTCTGGCAGGTGTGGAAGGAATGGGGAGCAGAGGATTGGGTGGTGGAAGTTCTAAGGGTGGGGTGTCAGATCCCCTTTCACTCCCTCTTCTATCACCTTCTCCCATCAACTTTCCAAGTTATTCCCAAACTTCCATTAGGGGAAAGCTCTAGCAAAGGAGATTCAGGCCCTCTCGGAGAAGGGGGCACTAGAAACAGCCCCTCCCTCTCCAGGGTTTTACAGCAGGATCTCCGTTGCATTGAAAGTTGGGAGCCAGTGGAGGGTGATTATAGATCTCTGAAACCTCAACAGTTGGTTAGTAACTGCTGGATTTCAAATGGAGACTGTGCAGTCGGTGCTGCGGTCAATCAGAAGGGCAGATGGGATGGTATCGGTGGACCTGAAAGACTCATATCTCTAGATTCCGATTCATCCGGACTCTTGGAGGTACCTCAGGTTCATGTCTTCCATCAGCACCTTCCAGTTCCGAGTTCTCCCCTAAGGGCTGACAACGTCGCCACAAGCATTTATGAGGGTCTTGTCTCTGGTGTCAGCAATTATGCATCATTTGGGTTATAGAATGTTAAGATACGTAGATGGCTGGCTGATTCTCACCTCCTCCCTGGAGATTTTAAGGGCGAAGGACTTTCTTCTGAGTTTATGCGAGACTTTAGGAATTTGACTGAACTTTGCAAAGGGTTGCCTAGTTCCAACTCAATCTATGACTTATTTGGGGATGAGGATTCCCTCTCTTCCTTTGAAGGCTTTCCCATTGCCGGAGAGAGTAAAGGAGGTGCAACAACAAGTGGAGCTGTCAGCTTGGAGAAGTCTCTTAGAGAGAATGTCGTCTCTATTCCTTCTGATACCAGGGTCTCATCTCGATGCGTTCACTAGAGACATCTCAGGAATCGCTGGGACTTACTCAACGAGAATGCAGTTATGAACTGGAGCGATTCTTGCCTGTAGGATCTTCTGTGGTGGTCAGAAGAAGAGCATCTGACACTTGGAAGATCCTTAGTCTCCCACATTCCCGATGTCCATCTGTATACAGATCCCTCGAATCAAGGTTGGCAAGCAACCTTGGAGGAAACTCAGGCTTCAGGCCAGGCCTTTGGAGGGAACGGGAACGAGACGAGTCAATAAATCTTCGGGAACTCAGGGAGATAGAAGAAGCACTCGAGTGTTTCTCAAGCCTAGTACACAACAAATAGAAGAAGCACTCGAGTGTTTCTCAAGCCTAGTACACAACAAAGTGATAGCACTGTTTTACGACAATGTAACTGCGATCTCGTATCTGAAGAATTCCAGAGGAATAAGATCAACAGGACTAAATTCAGTAGCCCAAAGAATTCTGAGATGGTGCGAAGACCAAGCAGTGTCTCTCCTTCCCCAGTTTGTATTGAGGACCCTGAATGTACTCATTAAGTTGCTCATGCCTGGTACTGGGAGTGGCCAGCGATGGCAGATCTGTTTGTTACGAGACTAAATCATCACGTTCAGATATATTTCTCACCAGTAGTGGATCCTTTGTCTATAGGAACCGATGCAATGCTGCAAAGTTGGGACCACATCCAAGTATATGCCTTTCCACTTTTTTGGCCTCATCCATCGGATAATCAAGAAACTGAGGGGGAGAGCATCAAGGTGTGTATGATGCTGATAGCTCCTTGTTGGATACAACACCCATGGTTTCCGGAACTTCTGAAACTCATTACGGATGTTCTGTTGTTCCTTCCTATTTGGAAATACCTGCTCAAACAACCACATTTTCACCACCACCATCAGAACCTTCGCGTGCTAAACCTAGCTGCATGGCTACTGTTGAGCGAGCAGCGAGACAAACCAAACTACCTAAAGAAGTGGCTAGACAGTTTTCTTTCAACTTGAAGTTAACGTGAAAACTATACCAAGTCAGATGGACAGTGTACAGGGGTTGGTGTCGAAAAGAGGGCCATTCTATATCTAGACCTTAGATACCTAAAATAGCAGGTTTCCTATTATTTGTCAGGAAAGCCAAAGAGCTTTTGCACTCGGTGATAGCTGGTTACCGCTCAGTGCTCAGCATTACTTTAGATTTCACCTCCCAGAGATCTCGACTAGCAGGTGTATCCAGGACCTACTACGATCCTTTAAGATCGAATGACCAGGCACCTCCGTGGGACCTGTCAGTAGTGCTTCATTTTCTGCGTTTCCCAGATTTCGAACCAATCGAAAGTCTGACATTAAGACAGATAACTAAAAAGGTGCTCTTCCTTATGTCACTAGTGACAGTGAAAAGGGTGGGTGAGCTACAAGCAATCTCTAGGTTTGTCTTGTACAAAGGAGGTGATATTTACTTGTCCTTTCTACCGAAATTCATGGTGAAGACAGAGTCAGAGGGAAACCTTCTCCCAAGGTCGTTCAGGGTCCTTGCCTTGAGAGAGTTCATCGACAGAGATCCAGAGGAGATGCTGTTGTGCCCGGTCCAAGCACTAAAAGTATTTCTGTCCAGGGTAGAGAAACTTTGTCCTTGCCCGCAAACACTGTTCGTATCTCCTCGGAATCCTTCGCGTCCACTTTTGATAAGTGCGATTAGCTTCTTCTTAAGGGAGGTAATCTCTCGGGCTTCTGCAGGTTCGCCCTCGGTAATGTCAAACCCAGTACCACCTCGAGCACACAGTATTCTGGGGATGGCCACATCATCATCCTTTCTAAGTAATTATTCAGTGTCTTCCATTCTGGAAGTGGCTTCTTGGAAGTCTGTCTCAGTCTTTACCTCTTTCTATTTAAGAGATGTTCAATTTGCTTAATTTGCTACATTGCTGAGCCCGTTTGTAGCAGCAAATCCTATTATATAGGTTAGGTTGGTGAAGGTATAATACAATTAGGTTTAAGGTCTTTATGATGCACGCTGCGTCTTGCTCCTCTATCGACAGACAATTGAAGTTCTCTCCAACATGTCTCTCCACTGAAAGGAATAACAGATAAAGAGAGTTTAAAGCTAAATACAGGCAGTCCCCGGGTTACGACGGTGTCGGCTTACGACGTTCCGAGTTTACGATGCTTGTCAATAGACGTTATTTCCAGGGTTACGACGCCTACAACGCTCATCTGGGAGATGAAATATGACACAAAAAATGCAAAATAATCAGTATTTGAAGGTTTTTTTGATGAAAAATGCCATAAGAATGCAGGTTACATAGTTTTCAATGCACCCAAAGCATTAAAAGTAAGGTTTTCTTAGGATTTTTGACGATGTTCCGGCTTACGACGATTTTCGGGGACCGCCTGTAATGGTATTAAATCTATTGATCTTGGTCAAAAAGGCATATTACTGTGGATTTACTTTTCCATTTTATTAAATAGATTAGTTTACTGAGTTACCATCTCTATGGTAGTGAAGAGGCAGGCAAGAGAATTGATCCCTCCTCCTCTTAAGTGTTGATAATCGGGCTAGTTCATGTGGTGTATTGCAATATAAAGTTTTCATAATGAAACCTATTGCAATACTCAACTGAACACCTGAATGCCTCCCACCCTCCTTTCCCCACATCAATTTGAAACCATATAAGCAATTGAGGAAGGTAAGAGTAACGACACACCTGCGTCAGCGTTGCCAACCAATTGTGATGGTAACTCAAAGGAAAGTTTTTTACCTGCAGTATTGGTAACACTGGCTGTTAAAAATTCCCACTAGTGGGATGGGTAATTAAGAGCTGTTCAGGCTAATTGGGATTAGGGCTAATTCAGTGTTCAGGTAAGTATTACAATATTAGTTTTATTATGAAAACTTCATTTTTCTAAGTTCCGGTTTTAAGAAAGATTAGTTTTTTACTCCAAATTTGTTTGACTTGGTTTTATTAGATTTATATTGATCATGCCTCAGTAGGTGTGGCCTAAATTTGTTTGACAGTTTTGATGTAAAATTTTAGATTTTTATTGTAGTGTCTTACCGAACAATTATAGAGCCGTGATTTCCACGAGCGGCAGGATACTAAATTCAAATTTAGCGCGTCGGCGTCGCCAACACTGGTGGTGATGACGCTCATCTCCCTCCTCTCGCGGGAGAACCAGGTACAACTGCCCAGGTGAATCCAATTCTTTTCCTGCCGGCGTCCGGTGAACATCGGTGGTCGGTGCGGTTGGATGACTTTGCTTCGCTTTTTTCTTGTGGATTTGATCTTCGGAATTGGTGAAGTACTCTTTTTTTGGCGTTGTGTTATTTTGCTTTTTATTTAGGCGTTGCCATGTCGGATTCTAGTCCGTCGGGAGTTAGGTTTTGCATCTCAGGATGTAAAACTAGATTATCCAAGCTAGAGTATGATTCTCACACTAAATGTGAAGTGTAGGGGACAGGTTTGTTCAGCAGATCGAACATGTAACGAGTGTAGTGATTGGACTGATTCTCAATGGAAGTTTTTTAGTTCATACTCGGAGAAATTAGCTAAAGACAGAATTAGAAAAAGCAGCGCTTAGGGAAAGTAGACTTAGCTCTGCTTCGTCTTGCGATGCATCTGTTCCTTCTGTTTCTCCTCAAATTGTTATGTCTCCTTTAACTACACCTCCTATTCCTCCTACTAATCCCACTTCTCCGGCTTCCCGTGTAGTTTCTTCCGACACCATTGCCAGTCTGGAATCGAGGTTAGATCAGAAATTTTCGGTACTAGCGAATACGGTTTTGCAACTTGGTAATTCAGTTAAGACGTTTTTGGAGAAAGCGGCCTCAGGTAAGAGTGTAGTTGAGGGTGCGTCTGTCTGTCCTGACACGTCTCCTAGACAAAGGTCACTGTCCAGCTCCCCCGCACCGGGGAGAAGACATACCGGAAGTCCAAGGGAGTCGATCGGGATTTGCCCACAGACAGGCGCCTCTCTTGTTGAGCCTGTTGCGCCTCAACAGGGCTCGGTTAAGCGTTGGAAAGGTGTTGCGGTCAGACGCCTTTCAAATGATTCAAGCGATTCGTCTCCGGTCGCACGGCGCTCTTGGCGAGATTCGCCCGTTTCGCGTCCCTTAAAGAGGCGTTCAGGCGCCGATTCTTCGCCTCCTCCAGTCAAGCGGTATAAGGAGCCTGAGAGTAGGGTTGCGCCTCGGCCGTTAGCGGCTCGTTCGTCGCCTCAATCTGTGCCTTTTTCGGCTCCATCTACTAGTAGAGATTGTGGTTTTAGCGCTGTAGCTAGCAGTTCTAAGGGTGTTTCTTTAGGCGCTTTTTCGTCTGTTACGCCTGATGCGCCTGTTTCGCCTCGAATTTCGGCGGCTCCGAGCGAGGCGCAAGTAGTTTTTTTTTCTTTCCGCCTCCTGCTGAACATTTAGGCTCTTCCAAGCCTACGTTAACTGTTTTTGATTCGTCTCTGGTGCCCTTTGCGCAAGCAGTTAGAGATGTTAACCAACTGGATGAATGAGTCCAAGGGTGGTTCGAAACCTTCAGATCCGGTTGTAGTTCCGTCTACTTCTTCGGCGGTATCGGAGAATGAAGAAGAAGTAGAGGAGGAGGATTCACATCACCTCTCGTGTTATTCACGTCTCCTTAGATTTCTTCTGGTATCTTATCCAGATTATTTTGAGAAAGCGGCTCCGCGCTCCCCAACTTCGACTTTTTTGATGAGGAGGAAAACTTCAGACCCTCTCCTCCCAAAACTTGTTCTATCTAAAGCGGTTAGACATTCGTTGAAAGAGACGGAGAAATGGATGTCTATGAAAAGAGACTTAGGGAAGGCTCTTTTTCGCTTACCCTCCCTCTAAGTTTGCTTATGTAAGAGGTATAGGTTTTATGTAACTGGGAAGCTCCTTCTCTGGGAGTTTCTGCCTCCTCCCAGGGAGACTTCTCCAGTTTAATCGACTCCTCTAGAAGATCTGCTTTCGCCGCAGCGAAAGTTTTCTTTACAGCGCCTGAGTTGGACCACGTTGTAAAGAATCAATTTAAACTTTTGGAAGTCTTTAGCTTCCTTGATTGGACTATTGGCGCTTTAGCGGCCAAGA
Organism: Macrobrachium nipponense; assembly: GCF_015104395.2. Classification (NCBI taxonomy): domain Eukaryota; kingdom Metazoa; phylum Arthropoda; class Malacostraca; order Decapoda; family Palaemonidae; genus Macrobrachium; species Macrobrachium nipponense. The sequence continues at coordinate 74,581,583 of NC_087200.1, forward strand.
TCGAAGACTGTCCTTCTCTTTCCCAGGAGTTAGCGGAGGATTGGATTGGTGTTCTGTCCTGTGCGGACAAATCCATTATTAGGGATGGATGTGATGAGTTAGCTTCGCTCATCGCCATTTGGTACCCTTAAGAAAAAGGCAAACTTTGGTGCTCCTTTGCTTCTAAAAGGGTTACGTCCCAACAGAAGTCTGCTCTCTTGTTTGCTCCTTTTGTGAAAGATAACCTCTTTCCAGACGATGTAGTGTTGTCAATTTCGTCTGCGCTAGATAAGAAATCTACTTCGGATTTAGTGGCACAGTCTACTAAGAGACCTAAAGCTCCTGTGGAGACTGTTCCTTCGGTTTCTCCTCTGGCCCAAGCGCCTTTTCGAGGGAGAAAACCCAAGCGCTTCTTTCGGCCGAAATCGAATTTGCGACCTCAGTCTAAGGCCTCGGCCAAGGTTAACAAACCTTCCAAATGAAAGCTCGGTTTCTTCATGCACAGTGGGAGCCAGGCTGGCTCTGTTTTGGGAGGAATGGGAAAACAGAGGAGCAGAAGCCTGGGTAGTGCAAGTACTCAAGTTCGGCTATCGTATTCCTCTCGTTTCACCTCCCTCGCTCTCACCTGTGCAAATTCCATTCCAGGCATACTCTCCGGGCTCAGACAAATTTCTGGCGCTAGCCGCAGAAGTGGAAGCGCTTGTTCTCAAAGAGCGATAGAACAGATAGAAGGGGATTTTCCTCCAGGCTTTTACAATCGCCTTTTTGTAGTTCCCAAGTCATCAGGGGGCTGGAGGCCGGTTTTGGATGTGAGCGCCCTGAACTTGCATGTCCAGAAAACAAAATTTCATATGGAGACCACTCGGTCGGTTCTGGAGTCCATCAGACAGGGGGATTGGATGGTCTCTCTGGACATGCAAGACGCTTATTTTCACATTCCGATACATCGCGAATCTCGGAAGTACCTGAGGTTCATGTTCGAAGGCAAGGTGTTTCAGTTTCGGGCGCTTTGCTTCGGACTAGCGACCGCTCCTCAAGTTTTCACCAGGGTTCTATCCCCGATAGGAAGCTGGCTACACATATTAGGAGTAAGAATCTCCCTCTATCTGGACGATTGGCTTCTCCGGTCGGAATCAGAGAGTCGGTGCATGAAGGACTTTGGAACAATCTGGATCTTGCCAGAAAGTTAGGAATTCTGGTCAACAAACAGAAGTCCCAGTTGGTTCCATCTCAGAGCATCCTTTATTTGGGGATGATTCTGAATGCTCAAGTTTTTTCGGGCTTTTCTGTCCCGAAGAGGGTTCAAGGCTGTCTGGAGACAGTTCAGGAGTTCTTGGACAAAAAGGTAAGTTCTGCCAATCAGTGGATGAGGCTCCTGGGCAAATTGACGTCAGTGGAGAAATTTGTGTGACGTTGGGAAAGACTGCACATGAGACCTCTGCAGTTTTTCCTGAGAGCCTCTTGGTGCAGGAAGACACAACCAGACTCGATTACCTTTCCTGTCACAGATCAAATAAAAGAGGACCTAAGGTGGTGGCTCTCTCGAGCAAGGTTGGAAGAAGGGTTAGATTTACGACCCATCCTCCCGAACCTACAGTTCTTTTCCGACGCATCGGACACAGGTTGGGGAGCCCTACTGGGAAATCAACGGACTTCAGGAGCTTGGTCGGAGAAGGAGAAGAAGTTCCACATAAATGTAAAGGAACTGTTAGCAATTTCTTAGGGCTCAGACAGTTTCGGAGCTTAGTAGAAGGCCGAGTAGTGGCAGTGCATTCCGACAACTCCACGGCTCTCGTACGTGCGGAAACAGGGGGGGGGACTCAGTCTTTTCTCTCTGTACGAAGTAGCCAAGGATCTCCTCCTGTGGTCAAACGAAGCGAAGGTTCAGCTAGTCCCGAGATTTGTTCCGGGAAAGATGAACGTCCTGGCGGACGAGTTAAGTCGTCAACAGCAAGTGTTACCTCTGGAGTGGACTTTGGACAACAAGATTTGTCAGAAACTTTGGCGCCTTTGGGGACGACCGTCAATAGACCTGTTCGCGACATCGAGGAACAACCGTCTTCCTCTCTTTTGTTCTCCAGTCCCAGATCCTCTAGCTTGGTCGGTGGACGCAATGCTGTTGGATTGGTCGGGTCTGGAAGCTTATGCATTCCCTCCGTTCGGTCTAATAAGAGAGGTGCTGAACAAGTTCATGTCGCACAGCAATGTAACGCTAACGTTAATCGCTCCCTTTTGGCCCAGGAAAGAGTGGTTCCCGGACCTTCTCCAGTTGTTAGTAGACTTCCCCAGACTTCTTCCTCCAGAGAAGTGGCTTCTCAAACAACCTCACTTCAAGAGGTTCCACCAAAACTTGTCCGCTCTAGCTCTGACAGGGTTCAGACTGTCCGGAATCTTGTCAGAGCGAAAGGATTTTCAAGAAGAGCTGCAGAAGCTATCGCTCGTTGTAGGAGAGAGTCTTCTAACAAACTCTATCAAGGGAAGTGGAGAATCTTCAGAGAGTGGTGTAGAAGTGCTAAAGTCTCTACTTCTGCGACCTCTTTAACAGAAATAGCAGATTTCTTCTATTTCTTAGGAACTCTAAGAAACTGGCTCCTTCGACGATCAGAGGATATAGAGCCATGCTCTCTTCGGTTTTTCGACATCGAGGTTGGATATTTCCTCCAATTCAGATCTGTCGGACCTCATTAGGTCTTTCGAAACCACTAAGCTCCCGCAAGATACAGTGGCTTGGAACTTAGATGTGGTGCTTAAGTTCCTCATGGGGCCACCGTTTGAGCCTTTGAAGTCGGCTTCACTCAGGAACTTGACTAAGAAGGCACTCTTTCTTATTGCACTAGCTTCTGCTAAGCGTGTCAGCGAATTGCACGCTATAGACAAAAGAGTCGGTTTCTCTCAAGGCAATGCTGTATTTTCGGTATCTTTGACCTTTCTAGCCAAAAATGAGAATCCTTCTAATCCTTGGCCGAGGAGTTTTGTGGTAAGGAACTTATCTGATTTGGTTGGACATGAGGAGGAAGAAAGGCTCTTATGTCCAGTCAGGGGCTATTAAGCAGTATCTGTTTGCCACTAAGGGTATCAGAGGACAATCTTCTAAGCTCTGGACCTCGGTTCAAAATCCCTCTCGTCCTCTTTCTAAGAATGCTATATCGTTCTTTATTAGAGAGCTTATCAGGGAAGCTCACTCGCAGTCCGAGAACGACAATCTTTCCGTTCTGAGAGTTAAAGCTCACGAGGTTAGAGCAGTGGCAACTTCTTTAGCATTCAGAAAGAAAATTTATCTTTAGCTTCGATTCTTCAGAGCACGTTCTGGAGATCGAATTCGGTTTTTGCGAGTCATTATCTCAAAGAGATAGAAACGGTTTTCGAGAATTGTAAAACGTTAGGTCCGGTGGCGGTTTCTGGCATGGTGTTGGGAGAAACGGCACAGGGGTCGTCACCTCTATGCTAACTTTTCACCTTGAATAGGTTGTCGAGTTCAAGGGAAGCTGGGGGTACTGAGTACCTGGGATACTCACCAGTCTGTTAGGTCAGATTTTACAATGGTTGGGTATATATGTTTTTAAATCTGGTGTTGGTGACAAATGTTTTGTATGATTGAATTTCTGGTCTTAGCCCAGGGCAAGGGCAATCTTTGTTGTTACTATCCTCCGTCAGTCAGCCTTGACTCGCTTGAACTACGGAAGGATTCCACTCCTGTAGAGGCTAACTTTGGTCAAATTCCAATTCCTCTACAATAGTAAGAAGAGCACCGACCAGAGGCAGTAACAGTCTGCTGTAGCTCTCTTACAAGGTAAGGTTACAACAGACACCTTGAGTGTTTACTGGTATTGCAATAAATGTAACCATTTAAAAATACTAGTGGTCCACTGAATCCACCTTCCCATAAATGTGTAATCAGCTCTATAATTGTTCGGTAAGACACTACAATAAAAATGAAATTTTCATTATTAAAATGAAGTTTTATTGTATACTTACCGAACAATTATGATTATACCCACCCTCCTCCCCTTAGGTGGACGGACGGGCAGAAAGAATTGGATTCACCTGGGCAGTTGTACCTGGTTCTCCCGCGAGTGGAGGGAGATGACGTCATCACCACCAGTGTTGGCGACGCCGACGCGCTAATTTGAATTTAGTATCCTGCCGCTCGTGGAAATCACGGCTCTATAATTGTTCGGTAAGTATACAATAAAACTTCATTTTAATAATGAAAATTTCATTTTTATTGATCATGCCATTTAAGTAAGGGGAGCTAGTTTCTCCACTGGCTCTATTCTAATGCTCTTTATTACTTGTGTACATATAGTATATTACTACAGTATATTTTTTTTCTTTACAGGGTAAGAATGTGCACTATTCTTGATGTGTATGGATGCCTCAACCAAGCCTGAACTGGAGGTCTACAGTCATTGAAACTAAAGTAATTGAGTGACCATTTTTTATTAAAATCCATAGTTTGTTCCTACACGATATACAAACTCTCGGTCCTTTACATAAGGAATTACTTTCAGCGCAGGCTGGAATTATGGCCGTTAAATTCTTGAACAAGCTGGTTAGGCAGTAACTGCTGTCTGGTAGGCGGGTAGGCCCGCCTGCCCAGATGTAAGCACTCCACTTTGCTTTCGGCCGTCTTCCAGTGAAGACATATGTTTGTGAGCTTTTGCTGACTAGCCGTTAATCATTTTCCCAGTGGGATCATTAATTTTTTATTTTGAATAAATATGTATATACTTTCTCTGATATTAATAATTAATTGACTTTAATAATTAATATGCTAACCCAATTTTTGTGATAGCCTTGATAGCTACCTTTCTACTTTGTGCTAAGGGATGGCGGCAAGGGTATGCCAACATCTTTATTAGTACATATTTTTGCCCTTTAACGTTAGGACAAGACTTTTATTCATCCGAAATTTACACCTACGCTTTGGAAATTACCAAGGGGAACTTTGGAGGTTTGTCCTTTGTTTCTTTCACATTTAGTATTCGGCGTCGGTGACCCTGGTAGTTGTGACGCCAGATAACTCACAATCAATCAATCAACCTTTGTTTCTTCTGGTAATTCCTCTTCTCTTTCATCCTTTCGCTAGCTACCGGATGAAGATAGAGGAGGGGGTGTGTGGTGTTGGTGTCTGGGGGATCTCTCATTTCGGAGGGCAGTGCCCTTGGAAGCGAGGGGAGTATCCTTATTATTTTAAATCATATTGTGTTTCTTTTACAGGCTAATAGTGGTAATAGTGATTACAGCAGTAGATGGTTGGATATCTCTCTGTGTTGGTTATCCTAATCTTGGTATTGTACCTGTGACTCGTAGCATGCTGTGATATTGGTCTTTTGAGTGTGAGTACTGTTCCCCTGCTGGGAATCATATTCATTTACCACAGCTATCCTGGAGTCTTGTCACTGGACAAAGCCTTTGCCACTGCCCTGTGATTATTAACCCTTAAAAGCCGACTGGACGTGTTACATACAGTGGTACCTCGAGATATGAAAGACTCAACTTACGAAAAACTCGAGATACGAAAGCTGACACGAAAAATTTTACTGCTCTACATATGAAAAGTTTTCAAGATACGAAAGGTTTTTGAAAGTCCGAGATTCGCCAGATAACAATTTTGAAACTCGCGCCGCGCCCCGCCCCGCCATCTTAGTTCTAGTAGACTCGTCACCATCCTCCTGCTTTCCCATTGGTTCCTGATGCTAGCCAAGCCATGAGATCCTTTTCTCCTATTGGACAGCATCCCTCCCATCATGCATCTTACGTGGTGGTGTGCCTTCGCTCGGCCACTTCGCACCCGAAGCTTTATTGTACGCATGCGGCATTTGTTCGGTCCAATGATTTCGTTTAGTATCGTAAATTCGTTAGTGATTTTGTTGTGCTACTTTATCGTGTTGTGAGGACCTAATTAGTATATGTACTACATATGTAACTTAATTACGTACAGTACATATAGTCATGGGTCCCAAGAAAGTTGCTGAAGTTCACAGAAAGAAGAGAATGCTTTCTATGGAGACAAAAATGGAGATAATAAAAAAGTATGAAGCTGGCTTGCGGGGTTGAGTGTGATCGCTAAGGAATACGGCCGAAATCTGTCGATGATAGGCACCATCCTTAAACAGAAGGAAGCCATCAAAGCAGCTACACCTTCCAAGGGCGTGACTATTTTGTCCAACAAGAGGAGCCATGTGCATAATGAAATGGAAAGGCGGCTGCTTGTATGGATTGAGGACAAAGAAATCGATGGCGATACGATAACCGAGACGGCAATCTGCCAGAAGGCCAGCACTATTTTCGGCGATTTGATTGCCCAAGCCGAAGACGACGGCGGAGAGGGGACATCAACGGCAACCCCAGAGTTCAAGGCTTCTCATGGGTGGTTTGAAAAATTCCGTAAACGGACTGGCATCCATTCGGTGGTGAAGAAATTGAAATTACGTAAAGTATAAAAAAGTAAAAAGAAATGTAAAAATAAAAAAAAATAAAAATTTTATTTTAAGTTTTTTGTAAAGTTAAGTGTTACAGTTTTTTTAATGTGTTTTGTAAAGTTTAGTTTGTTTTTCTGACATTTTTTTATGTGTTTCGTAAAGTTAAGTGTACGTATCTGCCGTTTGTCCTCCTCCTCCTCTGCCGCCACTTTCGGAGATAGCCTCACTCGAAAGGTAAGCTTCCACATTTTACGTTACAGTAATAATATTTCTTGTACACTGATATACACTTTATTTACAGGTTTTGCATTTTTATTATTAACCCTTAAACGCCGAAGGGGTATATTAAAAATCGTCTTCCGTGTGCCGAGGGGGCCTCGGAGTGAGTGCGGAAGCGAAAAAAATATTTTTTTCAAAAAATCACAGCGCACTTAGTTTTCAAGATTAAGAGTTCATTTTTGGCTCCTTTTTTTGTGATTGCCTGAAGTTTAGTATGCAACCATCAGAAATGAAAAAAATTATCATTATCATATATAAATAATGCGATATATGATAGGGCAAAAACAAAATTTCACATATAATTGTATTCAAATCGCGCTATGCGCAAAACAGTTAAAGCTAACGAGTTAATTGTTTTTTCGTTGTAATGTACACTAAATTGCGATCATTTTGGTATATAACACATTGTAAAACGATAAAAGCAATACAGAGAAAATAATATCACAAAATGATGCATGAATTCGTAACGCTCTGACGTAAACAAATATTTTTTTCAAAAATTCACCATAAATCTAAATATTGTCCTAGAGACTTCCAATTGTTTCAAAATGAAGACAAATGATTGAATATTACTATACTGTAAGAGTAATAGCTTACAATTGCAGGTTTCGACCATATCTGGCGAGTTAAAGTTGACCGAAAGTAGAATTTTTTTATATATTTTTTATATGCAATTATTTCGGAAATTAGAAAAGCTACAACATTCAAATATTTTTCATGCTATTGTACATGAAATTGCGCACATTTTCATATATAAAACTATGAAATGCCTAATATGAAATGGAGCAAATATTCCGAGAATGCAACGTACGCATTTCGGAGATTTGCGGGGGAGAATCTGCGTGCGGAGGGAAGGAAAGTTTTTTTTTTTAAATTCACCATAATTCTAAATATTGTGAGGGAAGGAAAGTTTTTAATTCACCATAATTCTAAATATTGTGCGAGAGACTTCAAATTTGTTCAAGATGAAGGTAAGTGACTGAATATTACTAGACTGTAAGAGTTTTAGTTTACAATTGCGTTTTTCGACCATTTCGGTAGTCAAAGTTGGCCGAACGTGGTTTTTTTCTATTTATCGTGATTTATATGCAAATATTTCGAAAATGAGAAAAGATGCAACCTTCAATTATTTGTAGTTGTATTCTAGATGAAATTGCGCACATTTTCATATATAAAACTTTATGTAACGGCTAATTTAAAATGGTGCAAACATTACCACAATCGCACGTATGATTTTTTCGGAAGAGTTACCGCGCGGACGTAAGGAGAATGTTATTTTTTTCATAAATTCACCATAAATCAAAATATTGTGCTAGATACTTCCAATTTGTTGCAAAATTAAGGTAAATGATTGAATATTTACTAGAATATAAGCGTTTTTAGCTTACAATTGCGTTTTCGACCATTTCGGTTTAGATTCCAAAGTTGACCGAAGGTTGAAAATGTGTCACTTATCATTTTTTATATGAAAAATATTTCAAAACTGATAAAAGCTCAACCATGGGTTGTTTTTTAGTTGTATTGTGCGATGAAATGCACACATTTCCATATAAAAAACTTTATGTACGGCTAATTTAAAATGGTGCAAACATTACCACAATCGCACGTATGATTTTTTTCGGAAAAGTTACCCGCACGGACGTAAGGAAAAAGTTTTTTCATAAATTCACCATAAATCGAAATATTGTGGTAGAGACTTCCAATTTGTTGCAAAATGAAGGTAAATGATTGAATTTTACTAAAATATAAGTGTGTTAGCTTACAATTGCGTTTTTCGACCATTTCGGTAGAGTCAAAGTTGACCAAAGGTTGAAATTTTAGCACTTATCGTTATTTATATGAAAATATCTCAAAACTGATAAAAGCAACAATCATGAGTATTTTTTTTTTGTTGTATTCTACATAAAAATACGCACATTTTCATATATAATACTCCATGTAATGGATAATTTAAAATGGTACAAAAATTATGTCAAAGTGACGAAATAATTTCTGAGATGTGTCACCGATACTTTTTAGTGCGGCAAAACAACTCCTTGATCCGTGAATTCTCAGCATCCCCCAAGGCGCGTGATTCAAAAGTTTTAGGCTGGTAGGCCTATAAGTATTTTTCCGCGAATTTTTAAAAAAACTTTTGTATGTCGACGTAAAATACGTCCAGTCTGCATTAAAGGGTTAAGTTACATATTGAATGGTCCAAATTGTTGTAGTATTTCATTGTTTATGAAATTTACTGGGGTGTTTTTGGAGGGCTTGGAATGGATTAGCCATTTTACATGTAAAATGTGGTCCAAGATACGAAAACCTCAGGATACGAAAACCTCAGGATACGAAAGGCGCTTCGGAACGGATTTATTTCGTGTCTCGAGGTACTACTGTACGTCAACTAAAATTGTCTGTCGGGTGCTTAATTGACGTATGATACGGGAACTACAAAAAGTTTTTTAAATATTTGCAGAAAAATAGTTATAGGCCTAGTTTGCAAAAAATTTAAATCACTCGCCTTGAGGGATGCTGGGAGTTCACGGATCAAGCTGTTGTTTTTTAATTTTGCGGAAAAATAGTTATAGGCCTACCAGGCAAAAACTTTTGAATCACGCACCTTGAGGGATCCTGGGAGCTCACAGATCAAGATGTTGTTATGTTTACAAGCGTTACTCAGGTGCGCATGCGTGAAATGCCTTCTCGCACCAGCAAGCATCAGCGACGCGTTGTCCGAGAGCGATCTTTTGCCACAATCGTGTTTTGCTGAACCTTTGCGAGACTTTGAGTATTTGTGGTGGTACAAGACCTACGTAGAGATGTTTGAACATCGTATGGAGCGCGAAAGACGTGTTTTACCTCTCGGGAGGGATCGTGTGAGATGTATTTTGGACTTGGATGCTGGCAAGGGACCAAGCACCCAAGATGACCTCGCTCCTAAACGCCGTTCCATGCTGCCTCGTGTTGCCGGAAGTGTTCAAGCACCACAACGGGAGTCTTGTGTGCCTTTTATAACCCCTAGGAACCATCGGGGTGTCCTGAGGGGCATTCATAGGCATTTGGGAGGCCTCAAACCAAAGGACATTGACGATTACTTGTTAGAGCTTGATCGGGAGCATGCCGCAAGTTCTCATTTTGATGGCGGTTGGTCATCTAGTGACGAGGACATCACTCCCGATGTTAGTGATGATGAATATTTGCCCCCATTGTCCGTGCGAGGGTCACAGGCTGAAAGTGAGTTGGAGTTTAGTGGTTTTAGTGCTTA